>NC_134576.1:125947026-126189526 GCF_050947875.1 Dermacentor variabilis
CTTAGGAAAAAGTTGACGAGTACTAAATAAAGACCACGTGGACGTCTGAATCTACAAGCTGATTAGATAAATCAATTGCTTACGACCATTCCTTGGTAGGTGAATGATCGCTGCGCCAAAGTTCGATCAAGTAACTCGCGTAGAAACCTTGGTGAACGTGCCATGGCTCTCGAGATGGAACGCACGGATGAGAGTTGCAATCACGGAGCCATATATATATATATATATATATATATATATATATATATATATATTAAAGCATGGCCGGCACATGCCCAGACGCACGCATCCAGTGGCCCAAATCAACGTAAACGAGGTTTATTGAAGTGTGAGCACTTCGCTTCACATACTCGGTGAATGAAGTTGGGATGAACTAGAGAGAGAGAGAGAGATCTAAATGAGAGAAATGCAGAGAGGTTAACCAGAGTTAAGGCCTCCGTTTTGCTACCCTGCACTAGGGGAAGGGAAAGGGGAAGTAAAGGCGAAAAAAAGAATGGGGACGAAAACGAAAGGCGTGAGAAATAAAAGGTCGGGATCGTTAGTCTTTCTGTGGTGTTATCAAGGTTCATTGAAGCACATAAGCTGCCATTAGCGTATAAGCAGTGACACATACTAAAACAAGCTGGCGTGAAGCGGCTTAACTGGTGAGCGGGACATAGGCAGTGTCACATACCCACGACCCAAGTTGGCCTGACCATTCGTTTCGAACCCGGTTCCCTCATCACAGCAGCTCGATGGTCTATCGACTAGAAGATGAACAACCCAGTGACCCAAGATGGCGGGAAGGAGGTTAGAGATAGACAGATAGATAGACAGCCTCCGCCAAGTGCGTGAGTTACCCTAAGAATGCTAATCGCCTTAAAAGATGAGTACTTCCCATTCTGCAGACACCTTTGTGAAGCCCTCCTAAAGCAGATGATTGGGTGAGTTGGTACGACAGACTGGGAATTCAAAACCGTGCGAGAAACGGAACGCCAGTGAAAGGAGGATGCAGACAAGGCGCTGACTCACAACAAGGTTTGTGCGTCATAACCGGCGCAATATACGCTAGCGCAGTCTATAACAAACGAAGGAAATAACGAAAAATCAATGATGAAAGGAATGGTCTATCGGACAGCGTCACTGTATGTCGTACAGATAGCGCGCACATACGCGCAGAATCAGGTAAGAAGAAAATCAATTTCTTTGTCAGATAAAGGGATCGAAGGCCTGCCAACACACACGTTGCCAAGCCTAGCGACTTCCAAAGACTCGAGAATTTCTCGTATAAGCTGGTCCCGATGACGTTTTACAATGCCACGACGCTAAAAGTCGGGGCACGCGGCCTCCGTCTCGGCAGTGAATACCAAGCTGGCCAGATGTCGCCGAGGATACGCTGTAGGCGAGCTCCCTTAGCAGGTCATTCAGGCAACGGCCTGCACGGCCGATATACCGCTTTCCACAAGACATGGGTGCCCAGTCTTGCGTGTCAGATGCGCAACGCCCTAGCCACTGGGGTGCATGCAGGGCAGGTACATGTAGTTAGTAACTTCTTGTAATGGTCGATTCCTTCCTTCCTTCGTTCCTTCCTTCGTTTCTTCATTCATTCATTCATTCATTTTCTAATTTGTTGATTCATTCATTCATTCATTCATTCATTGTATGGTTACTCGCGATTCAGCCGAAAGAGCAGCGTGTCAGGGTCCCCGATGGCATGGAAGTGACGACCAATGTCACAGGAAGAATCTTGAACGTAGCGGACAAATTCAGCGGACCTCCACAAGACAAGTCAGTTAGAGAGAAAGGTTAGGCAGTGGGAAAGGGGGGCGGAGCGACGGCTGAAATATTGGACAACATGGCAGCGCCGGCCAATATTGGCAGGACGCGTCCGCTTTGATGGATGACCAGCGCGACGCCGGTATGGACAGTTCCATTCTATGGTCATCACGTCTCATTCTTCACAGCGTAGCCCGCCACTAGGGGTGACTTTTCCAAAGCGTTTGCGTGACCTCGAGATCTCAGATTGGGCGTGCTGCTCAACAGCTGGCGTCTGGTGGCTGTGCACAGGGTGTCGCATATCACGCATCAACAACCACGCGCGCGCCTAACATTTCAGCTTCGTATGAGCGGGGAATGACAGCTCTGCGGCGTGTCGGAGACGCCAGAGGGAAACGGCAGCATAGGTTGCAGCAAGGGTTTCAAGATGTTGCGCGGCCACTCATTTGTGTTCCAGTTGTCATATTTCCCAGTCTTTCCCCTCACTGGCACGTATATAGCTTACTATCCTGTAAGAGTAGTAAGCTGAGTCAGGTGGTTTTGGTGGGCCTCTATTGTTTTGGTTCTTTCTTGCTTCGCTCTTGAACGAAGCGTTGCTTTGAAAACTTTTGTCCTTGCCTCGCTTCTGATAATGTACGACACGGCTTAGCCCCGGAGAACGTTAACAAGACTAACACTTGGTTGTCGCAAAACATTTGGCTTGTTCGGAATATTAGAAAATTCCGAATTGTTCCATTTCAGTATGAATAGTTAGTGTGTAGTTATGAGAAAGTTCCGTATTCTAATATTTGCCCTCCCCTCAAAAATACCAACTAGCGTGGGAATCTCTGTGGTGCCCTAATGAAGATAAGTGCCCTTGTCGAAGTGTTACCTCCAGGCTGAAGCATAACTTGTTTCTTCCGCCGTTGATCGCTACATGCCTCCACGAAACAGTCTTCTATGACATATAGCAATTAATTTCAACACGTATTTTGGGCTCAGCTGTGCCGAAAGTGGTCCAAATCTCAGGATTTCTAGTGAAGGGGCATCACAATTTAGGGACAACCCCTCCCCCCCTCCCCGTCTCGTCCTATACAAAGCTAGAGATGTATTCAATGTTCGTAAATTCATATACTGGAAGGATCCACCCGGCCGCACACCTAGCAAGCCAGTCCACATATTAAGAGACAAGTATGAATCGGTACATTGAATACAACGAAAAGTGAGTATAGAGTGATTATGAACAGGCAGACTCGCTCCTGTATCTCTGAAAGCACGCAGTAGTAGAAACGTCGTATGAGAACCGGAATGCAGCGAATTTGGCAACGTTTCTTTTTATTTGAGAGGATTTTTATAAAAAAGATGGCGTTGTTCATATATGAGTAGCCCAAAACGCACGACGGGGGCGGTGGGCGTGTCATCAGTGACTCTATACCCGAATACTGGGCGTCGCCTAGCGAAATGAAGCGCGATCATCTAGACGGAGCAGTGGGCCGCAAGGGAAAGAAAGAAAAAGGAAACTGCGTCTGCGTTACGCCTCGACAGCGCTGACAGCAGCAGGAGAGAGAGGATGCCCCGTTAAGGGAAAGTGAATTTAACGCTCCAACGATTTCCTGGACCCACCTTCTCTCCCGCTGTCACGTTGAGCACTCTGGATGGCCACATCCATAACACTGGCGCAGTGTTTCTTCCACACGTTTACACGTTTGTGTTAATATGCATAGAGGAGGGAAGCCTCTCGGATCACCATGTCCTCCACTAGGGGTTCTTACCGTGTCCTTTACGAGTCTCCGTATCATTGCTTCCAGTCCGGTCCTGTGCAGTTTCGTCCACTGCTCTGTCTCCATCTGCTCGCGCCGTACGTACTTTCAACGTCACACCAACCAGCCCCAAGAAGCGTGTTAACCCGCTACCTGAAATGAGTGGCTATGACATTCTGCTGCTAAGCACGTTGGCCGGGGCTCGATTCCCAGCCATTGCAACCGCAATTGGATGCGGACGAAGTGTAACCTATGTCATGTATAGCGCTTTTGTTGCACATTATAGACTGCCCCCCCCCCCTACACCCACACAGGGGGCCGAAATGAATTCGGAGCTCTCCGCAAAAGAGTCCGTAAGACAGTTTTTTTCGGGATGGTAAGCTCCCAATTTCTCGGGTTGATGTTTCGCAGTAATGTCTCACGTCCTTTTAAAAACGTAGGCGCTTCCTCTCTCGCTCATGTTCAGCCAGTCTCTCTCTCTCTCCTCACTGCTGGCAACTCACTCTGTAGTGCTTCTGTTCCTGTTTTGTTGTGTTTACTCGTGTCGGAGAATAGAAAAACGCACCATCGTGACATCGCGATAGGGCACGACGACGTGTTTCAGGGACTGCAGGGTCATTGCGGTATCTCCGACGATGACCTCGCCGATAGAGCTCCTAGAAAAGCACAAAACGGAACAAACCACGATTTTGCACCTTTATCGGGGACAGACGCAGCCCAGCCCTTAAGCAAGCTAGCGCATCGTATTGCATTGAAGATGCGGCGCGTGGCTGAGCTCACTCAACATCGACATTTCATTCTCTCAACCCATCTTTGCACCTGCTGCTGTTACGTGGGCTTCCGCGAAGTGAGGAAACAACGGTGTGCCACCTACGCCTGAACGTTGCACCCAACAATGCAAACACATATCTGATTATAATGGCTGCGGTGGCTGCGAGAGCGATGGCTGCGGTGTCGAGGAGACTATAGAACGCCTACTGTGCTGCTGCCCGTCTTTTGAAAATGAAGGTCATGACCTCTGCAAAGCTCTAAATCAGTTGGATAGAAACCGTTCACCTTGAACAAGGTCTTGGGACCATGGCCACGCATATCACAGCTACAAATGGCCACAAAAGCGCTGCTGTAATTTTTGAAGGCTACCGGATCGAGTGACCGTCTGTAATCCAGACTTACTTGCCGTCTGTGATGTAGAACATAAAGCTGTTACTAAGTCAACGATACCCACAGCACACTTTCTCTTCTTCTCTTATTTATCCCCTTTTACTTTCCCGAGTGTAGGGTATTCAAGAGGGCAAAGTCCTGGTTAACCTGTCCGCCTTTCTTCTTTTTCTCTCTCTCTATCTCTCTCTCAACTCTTACTGCAAGAGAGAACCGTAAGCACCAGGGCCATACATGCGATTCTGCACCTTATCGAAACTGTGGGCCAGCTTTGGGAACTATGTGCGCTTTCTTTAACACATGCGCCACGGTGGCTTAGCGGCTATCGTGTTGCGCTGCTGAGGTGCGGATGAAATCCCAGCCGCGGCTGCTGCATTTCGACGGGGGCGAAAGGCAAAAACACCATTGTCCTGTGCATTTCGGGCACGTTAAAGGTCCTCTGGAGGTCAAAATTCATCGGGAGTCCCTCACTACGGCGTGCCTCATAATCAAATTGTGATTTTGGCACTTAAAACCCCTGAATTCAATTCTTTCTTTAACAGCTGCACTGGTTTCTGTCTTTATGATTGGTTAGGATGTTGTCCTTCTTTTCTCTATAATTATGATGCCCATGATTCCCATGACTACATAGTGCTTAGCTGGTATCACCAGCCGTTGAATTGTGGTTAGCCAATCAGCCAGCTCAAACAAACACGCAAACAGCCAAGCTAATATAGGAAACAACAAACACATAATAACGATATAATATATAGATAAACGTCGAGTCGAGCTTACGTAGTGTCGACAGAAACTTCAAACGAGAATATTATAAATCGCAACGCATGCAATGCTCACAGCAAGCCTTACATGTCTTGTCATCATCCAGGTCGTACACACTTATAAAGCTGTACCCCTCGCGGTCAGCCAACATAGCCTGAGCTGACACTCTTTCTTAGAGAGCGGTGACCTAGATGGGGAGGGGGGGGGGGCTACTGTCGAAATCCTTCTTTTTCAAAGTAAAATAGAAGTGCTTCAGTTTCACCAATTCACTCTTTCACCTCTTACGCAGCAAGCTCGCAGCAGCAGTTACTGCGTCATTTGGAGCAGACGGGCCTGCCGGTGCCGACATGCTGACCTTGATATCTGCATTGCAGTTAAATTTCTAACTGGGATCGCCGCATGTGGAAGCAAGCATTACATAAATAAAAATAAAAAGAAATGATAGAACACGTAAATTAATGGCTTCCGATAAAGGACTTATGTTTCTGTTTTATTTCAGAGCGCTGAGCAATAATTCTAAGCGCCTTTTTTTCCTCCGAGAATACCGGCAATACCCAGTGGTATCGCGAAAGCAGAAACGCTTCTCCGCATTCCACTCTTCGCCCAACCACTCTTACGTCCTTCCAGCACTTCCACTTGGCCGCCCAAAAGACTCACTCTGTCCCTCTTCTTTTGTTTATTTTATATTTTTTGTAGACTGCTCAGCGCGGTCCATTTCTTAATCGCGCCGAGGCTCGCCAATTGGCCCTTCCTTCCGCTCCTCCGGAGCCACAACCTCGTCGCAGTTTCGCGCAATCTCGTTATTGCAGTCGCCACAGCAGCGTCATACGGTGGACCACGACAGCTAACCCTACTCCCCCCTTACTGCTACCCCCTTTCCCCCTTCCCATCTCGGCAGACTCAATCTCATCTGGGAAGAGCGCGCACGCCTGTTGCTTTCCCTAAAAGGAGGAAGCACTCCCTACCAACCGTCAGAAAAGCCAAGGGGAAGAATGGGAGGAAATGTGCGAAAGCCGAACCCTCTTCCCCGCTCTCTGCCGCGTTGTGCTGTTTAAGTTCTCGTTTGCTTTTTCCACAGTTCTCCTTTTTATTACCCGCTACCTACCTAAGATGCACGCTTAAAAACGTGCAGCGTGGTGAAGGCGAGATGGGAGTGGCTTCGGTTAGCCTGATGCGACAGCTGAAACGAGGACTAAGTGCGTCAGTTAGTGACAGTGCCATTGATTGTAGGCTCTTTCAACATTCTCCTTTCAGTTAGCCTGACTGCTCGCCCGTCTAGTTATTGCAACATCTCCCTTTTCTGTAGTTATTTTACTCTGCGCATTTATTGTTTTCGAATAACGATTTCGTTTAGCTACTTCCTCTGGCCCGTTTCTTGGCCTATTCTGCTTAGTGGCTGCGAGCCATGGCCGAGGATCATCATCATCATCATCATCGTCGTCGTCGTCGTCGTCGTCATCATCATCATCAAAGGTGCTTACGAGAGAGCATTTGCTCACAGTTGCCCCTTATTTTGTGAAATTGAGCAGGAAGAGTTTGAGACAAATCATCGGACAAGGAAGAAAAGAACCAACCAAGACAAGAGAATAAACACACCAATACATAGTTCTAAATAAATTATAGCATGGTTGTCTTTTCACACCTCCCTCGCCCTGTGGAGAGAGCCCAGGCTTGCTGAGGCGTTGGCTATTGCGCGGAAGTATATTGCGACGCACCTGTAACTCGCCTTTCCTGGACTCTCTAATGTCGAGATTTCGAATTAAAAGGCTGCGCAGGTGTTGTGACATTACGCAGCCTCCATTGTCCACTACCGCGCGCTCTGCTACAGCGCTCGCAGGCCTCCGGATCGGCGCGCGATATCTTCCGGCTTCTCGACATGCTGCACGCTTTTAGGCGAGACACCCAGTGTCTAGCGACATATCTCTCCTTCTTCCCCTCTTTTTTCCCCCTTACAATATTCCCCGTCATCCCGCCTGCTTCATTCCTTCACGAGTACTGCGATGCTCCCTTCAGCCGGCATCCGTGGTCTGTGTGCTTTCAGGCCTCCATATGCGACGTATCGCTCTTCCTCTTACCAGCTTCTTCCCCTTATGGTCCCTGTCTCGGTTATTTTTTCCCGGAATCTCCTTAGTCCTCCCACATCATCATTTCCGTCCCCCGTTTTATTCTTGCCTTCCCTTTTCCCCCATCCTCCCGAATGATGCCTTGGCAGCAATCGTTCGCCTGTTGCTTCTTTCTCGCGCTGCCTGGTCGATGCTTGCCTCCTGTGCTTTAGTTCCCCATTCTCGGACGCCCCGCGATGCAAGAAAGCAGCAGCAACATAGGGGAAAAAAAAATTCGGCCGGACAAGACGACTTGCTTTTGGGTGGGCCACTCGTCCACCCTCCCCCGCCACTCGCGCACTGTGCCCTCACTCACTCGTTGGTCCCCTCCCATATACGAGGACTCGTTTCCACGGCGCCGTGTTTATGATTCCCCCGGTCGCCGCGGCTTCCTGGAGAAGAGTATCCCTTCCATCTTTTTTTGTAGCCTCTTTCTAAACAATTTCTTTCCTTGCGAGTGTTCTCGTTCTCTTATGTATGGTGCACTTTCTTCTATTTTTTTATTCATTTTTTTTACACTTCTGCCGCGATTGCTTCCGCTTGCCTGTTGCTCCCCGAATATAGCGATTACGTCTTTGGTTGCTCGCCGAGACTTTGTTCTTCGGGCCACTGGATTTTACCGCTGTCGTGAGAAAACGGACACGTGCGTGTGTGTACGTGGGCGTGTGGCCGCTGTTCCTCACGTATCTGTTATTATCGCCCACTACGAGCTCGTTTCTTTTTTTTTGTTTCATCCGAATGTTCGGACTAACCAAGTTAGCAGTGGACAGTGAGCGTTTTGTTTTATTTGGCGTTTCTTTTTATTTTTACGTGCTACCATCTGACACCTCGTTGAAAACTTCCGCCTCACGTATACCTCGCAGAAAAAGAAAAAAGACACAAAAGAATGTATCTAGGTGCACGAATAGATTGTTGCTTCCGGCATCCACAGAAATGACGCAGCCACGGCCACGATTCGTTGCCTTGAGCTCCTGCGCAGCAGTGTGCAAATGAATATCATTGTTATTAAGCCACCATGGCGGGGTAGCCTATTCAATGACCATTGACTCGAGTCTAATTTGAACGACAGAAGCAGTGGTGAAATATCAGCCTGGGTTTCTCCGCTACGGCATCCCCCCCTGTACTTACCGGTCACTTACGGGACAGTTTAACCCAATAACTTATAGTTTACCACGCGCACGTTTACTTACTTAAATATTTTTACAGTGAATTTCACACTATACGAGCACAATTTGAGCAGAGCTGTAGCTGAATCGTCACCTCACCTGCCGTAGCTCAATGTCTTGGGATTATTGTCGCAGCGTCTGTGATAGAAATCCAACGTATCAATACTTGTTGCTGGGCTAACCCGCCGTGGTTTCTCAGTGGCTATGGTGTTGGGCTGCTGAGCACGAGGTCGCGGGATCGAATCCCGGCCACGGCGGCCGCCTCTCGATGGGGGCGAAAACACCCGTGTACTTAGATTTAGGTGCGCGTTAAAGAACCCCAGGTGGTCGAAATTTCCGGAGTCGTGCACTACGGCGTGCCTCATAATCATAAAGTGGTTTTGGCACGTAAAACCCGATAATTTTTTTTTTGTTGCTGGGCCAGTTGGTTCATCTCATTCCGCGAAGACGCAACCAGGGGAACAAAAAAAAAAGCTTTAAGACGCTCTTTCCTGTCCGGAGGCGCATTTTCCTGCCCCTGGTTGCGTCTTAACTTCGCGGGTTGGAAGTCTACCTTGATGGAGCTGATGCAGCGCTGGTTTTTAAGAGCGACTAAAAGTACGCTTGCACCGTATACCCACCATTTCTTCGTTATCCTGCGCCTATCGAGACACCACCGGCCATGGAGAGAAAGGAAGGAATGATTTTACTGGAAGCAGCTTCTATCGTGCAACAAAAAGTTGCCCTTTGTAACTGCACGAAATGAGAAGCACGAATCTCTGCCGTTTCTACGATGCCGTAGATTCCTCGAAAGAAAAAGGAAAAGCTCAAATACTCACCGAAGCATCGTAACCAGCGCTGTCGTTCTTCCAAGCATGTGTGACAGCGTTCGTTTGCTAATGTAGCGCTAAACGCCCAGAATTATGTGGCAAATACATACCACGAGATGTATTCCTCCCCCAATATATATATATATATATATATATACATAATTTGCCTCCAGGCACGCCCTCGTGGAAACGAAAATAACTCCTTAAGATGGGACGTTATGGCTTCAGTAAGTGGGATCTAGCCACCGTAGTACGCGGTGAGCGATCGAATGGTTTATATCGATTCTAGATGAAACCTATTTCAGTTAAGGTGTGTCCTCTTGCTTTTGACTGTTTTTCGTACTTTTTTCCTTTTATTATGCTTATGCGGCTGGGGTAAGCGTTTATTACGCAGCGTCTGGGTTCCGCACCTGACTTGTCGAACGGCTGACCACTTGCTGCATTCGCTGAAGCCTACATTTCCAGGCGGACGAATAACGTTAGGTTATCCCAGCCATACAATAATGCTTGAATTAGCGAATACTAGTTGCCATCAGGTGACCATCGCTACTCTCTCAAGTTGATTTCATAGCGTGAAGGCTTCGCGTTTTCTTCGTCAGCTTCGGGCTTCACCGAAAGGACATGGCTGACACTTGTTTCAGTGGCTCTTAGTGATCTTACTTTCTCGATACAAGGGTGCCTTACGTGGAAAGAACCGGAACCTTTTCTTCTCTATGGTGAGTTGCTTGTTAAATTCATCTCTGTTGCTAGACGTTAGAGAATTAAAAAAAAAAACAACTGCCGTTATTTCGTTTGAGTGTCGACGGAGTAGCTGGATGATCCCACGAGCTCGTTGCCTTCGGTGTCGATGGAATGCGGAAACCAGGCAAGGATCAATTCAACACAGCTGACGTCTTTCTCGCGAGCATACGCGGGTATGCGCGATGAAAACCGGTGAAATTGGGTCATGCACGTTGTCTGAAAGGCGATGCGCGCAGCATTAAAGTGTCACGAACCATGCGGGAAGGACGCCTTGAATTGAAGCCGTGCCTGCATTTTGATTCACACGTGTCGAGAACTATCCTTGAATAAACAGGAAACCGAAAAACAAAAACAAGAAGAAAGGAAACAGCTGAAGTTTGCTGGAGATTGTAGCGTGGAAAAACCGAAAAGAAACACGCGAAATTAATCGAAAGCGAGAAACGATGCTCGATACTTTGAAAGCGAGACGTGGATACTTCTTTTTTCTTTTTTTAGTGTCTAAGAAAGAAACCTTAATCCCAAAAAAAGAAAAGGAAGACGTCGTTGCGGAAGTGTAGCAATCTTAATTCTTCCTCTTGGCGAAGCAAGAATCATTGGATTCTAGGTGGCGTTAATGTTAGAAATGGAAGACAGTATATCACTCACTCATAACTGATTGGCTGTTCCAGGCTCAATCGTTTCGTCAACAATTATTCGACTCTTTCGGTGATGGTAATTACAGGTGCACGCACTGACTAAGTCAAGAGTTAGAGGACAATTGTTCTTGTAATGCAACACTATAGGCAATAAATACAATCATAAACCAATAATAAATTAAAACATAATTAAATACTTTGATACATAAACATAAAACATTAAATATACACCCGCACATACTTGGAACCATAGCATGAAGGGTTAGTGGCACATCCACTATAAACAATTACTAGCAGTGCAATTTGAACGGATTGATATACATGCAACTGCACTTATTGTAAGCGACTAACAGTCACTAAACATTGATTACATTGAGACAATACGAGCAGGCAACAATCACACATTTTCGAAAAGTGACTGGCAACGTAAATGCATAGGGTGCATAATTACGGGCAGTGTAAAAACATATGTATACATCACGGACCATACAAAAAGGCCGCAAAGGGAAAGTGCTCTGTCGGTCTCTGTTTTTGGAATTTGCACTGAGGTTGCCTTATCAGTTTTTTTCTTATTTGTCGAGAGAACAGATCTCAAGGCGGAGGCGATGGTGAGGCGTTTTTTTTCTCGTCGTTTCTTGAGTACGGCTGGACCGCGACTTCTCAGCGATGATGTTGCCAAGTGCCGTGAAAAAGCGTACTCGTTATACAGCCGGCGTTGACCGATGTTGGGTCTGCCGACTCGGCCATTCCTATTCTGCCAGTGTTCTCCCATCAGCTGCTTACTTTTATCGCGGAACACATTATTTTAAAAGAAACTGCGACGTGACAACGCCTATGCCGTTCTTTGCAGATAGGCTACGTGACTAGGACATCAGCAGTAAGAAAAAAAAAGTTAAGGATATATTACCATAGCGAATTAACTAAACATGGGAAATTATCCCTTTTTTGTTTCAGTTTGTCACTTTTGGGCACATATTTAATCTTCAAAATTAAAACTGATGAGTAGTGTCGTCATGCTTGCTTATAGCAGGCATGACTGTTCGGGGCACGCTTCGGGAATTCATCTTGCACGCCAACGCATTTTTTTTAACTGTAACTTATATGCAGTTCGGTGCGTTCATGCGACGTCTTATATAGAAACTCGAGTTACGGAGAAATAGTGCTCGTCGCAGATGTTGTTTTCGAGTAAAATAATCCCGAAAGTCGATGCTCAGTGAGCCCTTTTATTACCCACGGCGAGTGTAAACCGAATTATCCATTTTAATGGATGGAGGCCGAATTAACGTATACTGTGGTATGTATCGAAAATATCTCGTATCAGCTTGATACGAGATATTTGGAGATACTTGAAGAGGCGAACACTACACGCATGATAAATAGCAACGTTATGTTCGCTGATTATCGTATTTACGCTACTTCATTTTCTGATTAGCCATGCATTTAAACACGTGCCCCAATTTCGCAATTTTTGCCCGAACATCGTTGAAACAATAGCTCTTTTGCAGAAGTACCGCGCTTGAAAGCTCACACTCACGATCACGTACGCACACACAAAATAATTTTTTTTGTCGTAACACACACACACGCACACACACACACACGCACACGCGCACACGCACACGCACACACACACACACACACACACACACACACACACACACACACACACACACACACACACACACACACACACACACACACATATATATATATATATATATATATATATATATATATATATATATATATATATATATATATATATATATATATATATATATATATATATATAATCTGTCTTACCTCTGACGACCAAATACCATAGATCTTATAATGGCATATTGCTCCACGTTTTATCAGTCGTTCTTTCTTGGTAGAGCTCGGCTAATGTTGGTTGGGATGCACGGTATACTGGGTGTCCCAGTTAACTTGGACCAAGATTTAACAAGAACTCAAGAACTCTAGAGAAGTCGTACCGACTGAATGGTAGAGACAGTCGTATGCACTTACAGCCCGTTATTCTTTCACCGCGAAGTATTATTCAATAAATTGCTTTTAATTAGTGAACTTTTTAATTACTGCTTGAATCGCAAACATGTCAATTACAAAGTTGTAGGGCACCTTAAATAACCTCTGAATCAAGCATTTATTTCGTGCTGCAGTATGCGTGGTTGTTTTTTTCCAATAAAAAAAAAAGCCCGCGAAATGTGAAATAGATGCGCGCTCGCGCGCCCACTACTCAAGCGCCTCCTAGCAACGTTTGAAAGATGTATGGCTGCATTCGTTTATCACCGCACCGTACAAGGCTTCGTCATGTAGGATGGCTCGAGAGGTTTCGCGACCTAACTAGTGTAGTGCGATAAGCGTCAGCATCTGTGGACGCATGATTGTTGTGCTCGATCATGAGGCACTCGGAATAGCTTTAACCTTTGGGTGTCATGAAACAAAGCTACAAAAGAAATTCAACCAATGTTTCAAAACAAAAAAAGAGACAGTGCGTAAAAGAGCACGGAAAAATAAAAAAAGGCAGCTCTCGGAAGAACAGAAAGAGCTACTCAGGAATTTATTTCAATAAAAAAAAACAGAAAGCACGTAAGGCGTCCCAGCCGCCCGCAAAGAAACATCCAAAGGTGCAACTCGTTGAACCATTTACCCTTTCTGTCTCTCGAACTGCGGTAAAGAGGCAAGACAAAACAGCTTTTTACCTCTTTCTATCATTGTCGCAAGCTTTTTTTTTTTTAAGTAAGGGTAAGCTGGGACATCATGAAGGTGCGTAAAGACAGATTTTACACCAATTTTGTGAGGTTATTTTCTACTGCCACATATAAAGCACGTGTTCAGACAAGTAACCGTCTGAAGCAATGCAGTACTTGCTTCTTTCCAATACTTGCGCTGTTGCAGCTTTGACCACCGACGTTGGAATCTCGCAGCAGAATCTACTTATTTGTTTTCCTTTTAGGGCGTCCGGTGTGGTAGTTTTGGTGCTATAAACGCGATCTTTCCCGTAGCCCCACATGAAGATGTCCAGCGGTGTCATGTCCGGCGACCTTGCAGGCCAGGGTACAGGCCAGTGCCGGCCAATCCACAGTCCAGGCAAAATCTTGTCGAGCCACGCTCGAGACTGACTACTACTATGCGCAGGAGCACCATCTTGTTGAAACCAGATGTTCCGAAGGTCCGCAAGTGAAACGTTTCAAGAGAAATCATTCACGGAATCATCGAGGATGTCGCTGACGTAGCGTTGCGTCGTTAGTGCACTGTCAAAAAGGATGGGTCCGATGATGTCACTGTCAACGATACCGCACCACACATTAAACGGCCACTGGTATCTGCCGTGTTTATGCCAGCCAGTGGGGATTCCTATCACTTCAGTTGTGCGCTTTGTGAAGACCAACTTGTGCGTTTCTGGAGAAATTAGCCTCATGTGCCAAAAGCACGCGAATTAGAAAGTCCGGTTCTTCTTCACATTTCGTGAAAATACAATTGACAAAGTCTTTTTAAATTCCTGGTCTTTAAGTTTTTGATGAAGATGCGCATGGGTACGGGTGCATATAACCTTTCTTTAAAAAAAAGAAAATCCTCCCCGCTGATGACCTTGAGGTTCCGTCATCCGCACTGGTGTCGTGCACACTACCGGGAAAGTTAGCAGCAAACAATGCCAAAACATGCGCTTCCGCTTCTTGAACTGCCGTCGCAGTCCTGTGTCACTTTCTTGTGAAGCTGTACGGTCTCGCAAATGACTTCGTGCGTTATTATTGTTGACTGATCCTCCACAATGCTTACATTCCGGAATAGCTTGGCTGCCTTCTTCTTGTCGCCGCGCGCCGCCCCCAGAGCCAGGATCATATTAGCCTTCTTCGTGAAGGGCATGGCTGTCTTCTTGAAGAGAAGGTCGCTGGCGTGGTACCGTTGAGGTCTCCCGTTAATATCTATGCATTGAGACGTCAAGCCGAAATGATTTACGTAATCGACAACAGCTTATGCTGGCCGCACAGATGTGCCAAGACGCATTATGCTGGTGTCGCATGTACACTTCTGATTGCGATCGGGGCCGATCGGGATCGGGCTTGATCCGGATCGGGTGTTGCCACGTGTTCATTTGCGGTCGCGAAGCGGCGAGATGCAGATCTGGGCGACCGCGATCCGAGTATCGCGATCAGGACCCTTCAGAATGCCGCGCCCTCCAGCGCAGCATTCTGAAGACATTGAAAACAAGAAGTGAACGCCGCTCAGAACAACAAAAAAACATTAAAGAATCGTTTTACCAGTAACAATAGGCTGTAAAATAGAAACATATTTATTTATTTATTTAGTTAGTTAGTTATCTACAACATACTGCAGGTCCATGCGGGCCCAGGCAGGAGTGGTAAAATTGCAGAAAATAATCGTACATACATTCAGAAGAAAACAAAACGCTGACATCTGTGTTGCGAAATTAACAGAATTAATCAAGTCAAGTGAGTCAGTGCTGTTGAAGAATGATAATGGTAGCGCGTTCGATTCTTTAATAGTAGGGGGGAAAAGGAAAATTTGAAGGCATTAGTTCTTGTTTGATAGGAAGTTAAGGATTCAGACTGGTTATGTCTGGTTTGTCTTGTGGTTAATGGTCGGGCACATGGAGCAGTATGGATCGAGAATTTGTTACTTTTCAGCAGAAAAAGAAATTGAATCCTTAGAATTTTCCGCCGTAGTTGTAGTGTCGGTGTACCATGATCGTACATGATAGTTGTTTGTGAGTCAGTTATACCCAAAATAAACCCAACTGCTTTCCGCTGAATCATCTCGGGTGCATTAATATTGCGTTTATTATGTGGCTCCTAGACGGTGCGTGCGTATGCTATTTTCGGCCTAATGTGTGATTTGTATGCATGAAGTCTAGTTTCTGGGAGCTCTTGCTTTAGTTTATGACGCATAATAGAGTTTGCGAAATGATGCAGCACATACATTTGAGACATGAGACTTCGAACTATGGCTGTTAGTTATTTTCACACACACGCACGCACGCACGCACGCACGCACGCGCACGCGCACACGCACGCGCACGCGCACACGCACACGCACACGCACACGCACACGCACACGCACACACACACACACACACACACACACACGCATATATATATATATAAATATATATATATATATATATATATATATATATATATATATATATATATATATATATATATATGTCCATTTACTCTGACGAGAGGATGAGTAGGAAGTCTATAGTGAAACGCCTACCAAATTTAACTATATTTTGCAAATATGAATTTGTAGCCAATACATTATGCAGTCCTGAGAGTTGCTGACGATCAGCAGACGATAACATGATCCGGATCACTAGAACCGTGTAGCAGCGACCATTGTTGATCGCGATCAAGAAATTCGATCCCCGGATCGGCCCCAATCGCGCTCAGAAGTATACGTGTGACACCGGTATTCAATGGACATAGGCTGCGCAAGGTTTGCTTCTATTGATAAAGGGAACAAAAGGAACACACCCTCCGGGCGCACCTATCTACAGAACAAGATGAGTGCGAAAAATTAGTCTCAAGTGCAACGTCACGGATTCCCGGCTTCGAAATACCTCCCCCCCCCTCCCCCACTACGGCTACGCTACGCTTATCAATGTGTCAGCGGCGTGTTATCATGATGCCGCGACCAGCACATAGTGTGAAGCCCTGCATCGAGCTGCCGCCGCTAGTAAAGCCGTGTATCCGTGGCTATTCGCTTAGGAGCGCTTGAGTAGCAGCGCGCGAGCGCGTATCTATCCTTGAGGCAAAGCTGAGCACAAGACAAGTACATGATTCGGAGATTATTTTAGGCGCTCTAGAGCTTGGTAATTGATACGCTCGCGATTCAAGGAATAATTAAAAAGGTCCAGTGATTGGAGACAATTAATTAATACTTCGCGATGAGAGAAATACTGGCTGTAAGTACACACGACTACGGCTACTATGCAGTCGGTAGGATTTCTCTGGAGCTCTTGTTTTTTTTTTTTTTTAATCTTCGTCGAACTGGGACACCCGGTATATTGTAGTCGTATAAATGCGCGCGGGCGTAATCTATATTGAAACACGTTAAATATGAAAGGTTCAACTTGGCTCGACATCGTGCCTAAAAACTTCTTGTTCTATATTTTTTTTTTTGTTAAGTATGAGACATGGGCAGGATGAAAGAACGAAGCGGCAAATTTATGTTTTCGTTTTATTTTTGTCTCAGCAAGCGTAGCGCAAACGCTTGCTGGACCGACCGGTTACTCGGCGTCGGCCCAGCAGAAACCGCTCGCTTATTCCGAACACTCGCGAATATGCAAATGAACACTTTCAACATTCACGAACGCTGTCACATTGAATATTTAAGAAATTCGAGAATATCAAACAGCAGAGGAACTGCTGAGGACAATGTCCCTGTATTGAAGAAAATCTTATTTTTTTACTTTCTTTCTTTTCTCTTTTTCTTGCCTTCACTGCATTCCATTATTTCTAAACAGCGTGAGCACGCACTGGGGGGGGAGTGTTGTTTTATTCAAGTAAGCATCTCTCTTAGTGCCTTCAGGACTGTCGCGAAAGATTGATGTCCCCTTTGGCACCAAATGAAAATTACGAAATAATAAGATTTTATTCATTTGAATGGATACGTACATAATCATCACCATCATATTTATGTACACTGCAAGACGAAGGCCTCGTCCAGAGGTCATTATTTACCTCTGTCTTGCGTAGCTGATTCCTACTTGCACCTGCAAATTTTCTAATTTCGTCACTCCATTTTCTGAAGTCCTCGACTGCACTTTCCTTTGCAGTCATTCGGTCACTCTAATGGTCATCCGGTTATCTGTCCTACGCATTACATGGCCAGACCAGCTCGAGTTTTCCCCCTTAACGTCAGCTAGAATATTGGCTGTCCCCGTTTGCTCTTTGATCCGCACCTATACGACAGCGTGACAATTCGATAAAGCTCGATCGGCTTGATTGACGGACCCGACATTCTACTTCAATGGCTGCCGAGCGTCTGCGTAATTCTCGACCCCAACACAAAGAGAGAGAGCGAGAGAGAGATGCAAATGAGAGAAGGGCAGGGAGGCTAACCAGGGTTAAAACCTCCGGTTTGCTACCCTGCGCTAGAGGAAGGGAAAGGGGAAGTAAAGACGCAAAGAAGAGCGTCACAAAAGTAAAAGCGTGAAAAAACATCAGAAGGGACGGAATGGGATCATTATAGCCTTTCTAATAGGCCACTGCCACGTAAAAAGGTCGACAAAGCCTTGACCGACTTTCGCTGCGACGACAGTTCATGTCGGCATTCCAAGACTGGCTGTTCTGAAAGTGCCCTGTCGTCAAGGCGTGCCAACGTAGTCGCTAGTGACAGCCGGTGCGCGCTGTCACTAGCGCTGTCACAGCGGCAAAGTACATGTTCGATAGTCTCCTCACCGCCGCAGTGACTGCAAGCCGTGCTCTCGTCCATACCAACGCAAGTTACGGAATAAGGTAATGACGAACATGAAAACGATGTAAAAAAAAAAGAAATAGACAGAATAGAGATCCTTATATAAAGTGCATTGAAGCCAGTGTGCTCGGCTCATCAACGAGACCTGTGTGTGCCTATATCAATCCCGAGAACTGGTGTTGCCCGGCGAACTCGGTCACTTGATCGCCACGTCACAAGCCGGCAACAAAAAAACACCGTGTTCCCCCAGCTCCCGCTACTATGGCACCGACAACTTAATGCAACCTCGCCTGCCACTCGCCAAGAAAAGCTTGAATCCGGCATCCGAGATGCTAGCTTTTGCGACCTAATACGGCCTCCGAGATCCGGTAGTGCACTCAATCTGAGACGCCATGTTTAAAGGGACACTAAAGGTAGGGATAACTTGAGCTGTGTTATTAAATTGCCCTTATACAGTAATAATAAAAATAAACGGTCACCATTACCACGAGAAGAGACTTTGTCAGCCAGCAAACACGCAGAATGCAAATACCAGTGGCGACGCCACCGTAAAGTTCCCGCAACAGCACGCCTTGACGCCATGGATTTTGATGGCGCCTTCTGGCGCCAAGGTTTTTTTTTTTTCGTTGGTATAGATGGACTGTATTGACTCAATGACCGAACTTAGCTAGTTCCAAGAAGCTTTACTCAACCACAACGGCACAAATACGAAAACAAAGACTTTCGAAATTCATGACATTCATGACATTCGAAATTCACATCTGACACGCCTGCGCTGGTATTCTGACGTGAAACCTGAAACTGATTTTCGTTTTCTTTTGTTGTAATGATACCTCTTGCTGCAGAACTGGCACAAGTAGAATTTTGAAAAGATACAGTAAATTCGTTTAAACTCCTTTTACAGCTAACGTGTTTATGGCTGTGGTTCCGTGCATTTTTGTTCTGCGCTAAGAAAGATGTGGGCCAATCCTAGTCATGGTGCAGCAGGGCTGCTAACGCGATGGAAACACACCCCTTTGGACTCCATGTGTGGGCTTTGGGACCTGTAAGGTGCCCTTGAACTAATCTTGTCGCACCTGGTACCGAAAGAGGTCCCAGGCAAAAGGGTGGGAACAGATCTGATTGGATCTTAGCTCAAAAGGCCGACCGCGTCGGCCAAGCCTACGCTCGCACCGCCCTCTCTTTGTCGGCGTTCCAAGCGGTTACGTGTCTAGGTTCCTTTCCTTCCGCTCTCCCGTGGTGGCGGTGCCGTCGAAACTTCACGCGTGTCTAGTTTCCTCCGGCTCCTTGGGGCGGCGAATATGATAGAATTAACCTAGCGGTATTTAAAAAGGTGATACGAGAATGCGTGTGCGTACCTATTGTGACGATGCCCACCGATCAAGACAATAAACGCGTTCGTACCTTTGTTCGAAATTCTGTGTCGCCTCCACGTCGTGTGCTAAACAGCTTCGCTGGCCACCCGCCTTCACGGAGTGGAATGGTTCATATTTTTTCGTTTCTTTTCAGCGTGCCTTTAATTAGCTCCACGGACTGTACGTAGTGTTTATATGCGGGATGTGCCACTTTGCCTGAACAACTCGTAAAAACGAGCACCAGTGTTCCCTGCAATAACTGCGATACAGAACTTCCGCGGTCGCACAGTAGCCATGGCGTTTCACTGCTGAACTGGCGGTTGCAGGTCCGATCACTGACACGGCAGCCGCATTATTCTGGTGGGCAAATACACAAGAACGGTCGTGTACTTAGCAAAGTTGCGGATTGTAGCCCTCCATTCTATTCCCACTCCATTCCGAAGAGCGTAGATCCCTGTAATATTACACTCCTTTGAGCTCCACGCAGTGGTGGGAGCTGCACCCTTTCCGCGCCTCGAGTCCTGGCGCGATTCAATTACTCCCATTCCAGTAAAAGAAATGATTCCTGTAGAGTTGTTAACTACTTGCAGTTGCGTTTATAGAGACAAAGATAAAAAAGAACGACTTTTTTTGAAGCCTTAACAACGTAGATAATAATGTTGCGTATAATTTTTTTGCAAAAAGAACAAGCAAGCTTTGCGGCCTCTCATCTCTTCGGGGCATTGCCCTGTAATATCACTAATTGTTAATCATTAGAGTAAACCAACGTAAAGAAATACTCTTACACACTGTTGCCCGAAGTCGTTGAGCACAGCTATTTTAGGAAAAGACAGCAAGAAAGCAATATTAAGATGGTAGTCTGCAAGGAGAATGCTGCTGTCGCGTTAACGGGTTCAGAGCAGAACGAACCATTGAAATCTGCTGCATATTCTTTTTCTCTCACATTTACTGGCATATTAGCGGGAACCAATTCCCAGCGTGGCTATCTGACCACCTGTTATCACGTATTCTCAATTCTGGATAGTGTGCGAAAGAAAGTAAACAGGACATGCCATTTAAGCACCCCTAGACATGCGGATGGTACAACCGTTTGCGGCGTTGCCATTTTCGGCCTGCATTCCTTTGTGGTAGATCAAGCATGCTCTTTCTAAATCGAATAATTATTCACAATTGAACTCCTCAACTAAATTATTAAGCAGTACACGTCTAACCAAAGGTCGTGTTCTTTAGATACGCTTCAGCTTGTAACAAAGAAATGTTTTCGGGTCATCAGAAGTGTAGAACGTAACAATATTCATGCTGTTTTGGTTACCGTGGCGGAGGTAGATACTGAAAGAATTTTATAGAAAATATTGTGAAATATACTAAATTGGCCAAGTCTAGTTTAGTTTACTTTGCCTATTTACCAGTTCTGTAGTCTCGCAATTGCAATGAACGCCTAGCACTCTTGTTATTTATGCCCATTCCATTTCAACTCCATTCCGGAATCTCGGGCTCCCATATGTCTGTTGTATCTTCCCGACTGGTGCCTTCATTCCATTACCATTTCCCGCCGGATATTTTTTTAATATGGAATGATTCCGGAATGATTCTGGAATGATTCGAGCTCCGAAGTTGTCTCCACTACTGTGGTACCTATGTTTAAGTGTATAGTGCATGATAGAACTATTAGCCTGTTGCAACATTAGGCGAAGCATGCAAATATTTTATTCGAAATGAGAAGCGTAACGGAATTTAGTCATGTTTGTTACCAAATGGCTGGGCTGCATGATGCAGTTTAACGTTATATAAAGAGGTACTTACGAAGTAACTTTCCTCTTGGTTGTAATATTTGTTTCCACATCCCCTTGGACAGTAAGAAGCTCCGTGGACCTTAGCAGGTGTTGGGTTGAAGTGTTTCATGTTGTTGCAATGAGAGGATGCCCAAAGCAACTTTGAGCTGTATTCATATGTGGTTGGAACCTAGCGAATCGAGTGACGTTTCTTTTATAAAGTCTGGTTCTGTAACTGCGTCTTTCAGTACTATGGTTGTAAGCTATGTGCGCGCTTACCTGCAACTTACCAGCTTACCAAAAACAACAGGCCGAACTTGCGACGAAGGTAGCGATAATCCGCATCAATGAAGTCTCGGTTGCTCTATTGGAAACAAACGCTCGGAAAAGCACTTTTATGTAGCCCGTATTGAGCAACAGTAAGCTGTATCGGGAGTTTTACATGTCGCTCTATAATTTTCTCATTGACACTTTTAATCTAATTATAATACTTGAGAAGATGATTAATTAATGAATGTTAACTGTCTAATTAGGCGAAATGAAAAAGATATACCTTAAGTATCTCCAAGTGACGGCAAACAACCTTACCCTTGTTCTGCCCAGGTACGTGGCATTTGTATGTATTAAAGCTCTGGCTAAAGTTAGCTGGGACAACCTGATACATCACTAAAATAACTGATGCAGAAATGAGTCGATAAAGTAAAGCTCCCTGTGCGCCAATAAATAAATAAATTAATTAAATGGTTAATTAATTAATTAATCAATTAATTCATCGAGTAATCAATCAATTGTTCATTCATTCTTTCATTCTTTCATTGATTCATTCATTCGATCGATGAATGAATCAATGCCAGCTCTCTAATATCCACAGCCATGTACGCTTTTATGTTAAGCTAACGCACATGTATGTTCTATGCTGTGGACGGTGCGGCTTAGCAGCACCCACTTTGTCTCCCGCGTAGCTTGCGTCGCAGTCGAAAGCTGCGAAAAGCGCCAGGGGGCGCGGCAAACGCCGCCTCCACGCGTTGCTCCAGTTTCTGCCTCTTTATTTCTCTTTCCTCTCCGCTTTCCGCGGCGGGGATCCGGATGCAGGTCGTTAATTATGCAGCCCCTGTTTGTGGATTCGCTCGGCTTTCACTCTCCCCCAGCTGGAGATCGCTATCAGAGCAGTGAAACTAGCCGCGCCAGAGTCATTTGTCCGCTTTGAATTGAGTCTACTTGTTTACGCAGAACGGGGTGGTAGGGGGGGGGGGTAGGCAATACGAGGCTAAACGGACGAAAGAGAGCATTTGGGATCTGTGTCTCTGCTCGGGCATTTGCAGCCGCCTGGGGCGAATACAAACTTTCTGAAGGCGGTTATGTGGAAAACTGTGACACAGTTTGTGACCCTGTCGTCCAACGGCAGATGCAATAGGCACCTATTGATTCGCATGCGGCGTGATTTGCTGTTGTTAAGCCCAGATTTCATGCGCCAGATGATCCTTATGATGACCAAAAAGAAAGAATAGAGGCATTGGAGATTTCTTTCACGCTTCCTCGCGTATACCAGGATAACTATCACATGAGAAAACGAAACGAGGATGGTCGCGCGTAGATCTGCACTTGGTTTACAGAAATTTGGCCTCGGGCTGACCACTTCGGGCACTGAAGGTAGCGCCTAGGCATGCGTATGGTAAGTGACAACCATATCGCCCTTTTTTTTTTTACGGCGCCTAAAAACTGGCAAGAACCAAGCCAAAGTTTACTCCCTTCCCCCAGTTGAGAGTGAATAAAGAGTGAGAGTGAAGATTGAATAAATTAAAAGAGGCTGGACCAAGAAAAAGAAGGAATAAAGAAGGAAGGTAGCAAAGAAGGAACGAAGAAACAGAGGAAGGAATTCGAGAAAAGATAAGAAATAAACGAGGGAAGCAAGGAATTAAAAACGATGAAAGGAACCAGAAGAAAGAGAAGGAAAGAGAGAAGGCAGGAAACAATGTAAAAGGATGGCAGGAAAGAAATACAAGGCAAAAGAGTGCACCAGTAAAAAAAAAGAAGGAGTGTGTTACAAGCCTAAGGTGAGCTGCTTTGCGTAACCCGAAAGTACAGCTGCGTCAATTACACAGAGCGGTACTTGCCGCATCAAAAAATATAAAAAAGAAGGAAAAAAACGTGGTGTGCGCATAGCTGTTCTGACATCCGACCGCGTTAGGGTGACGCTGGCGCTGTCTGAATTGCGCACGTCGGCAGGAATTCCGCGTTCTTCACCAGTGTTGTCGCTGTCACCCGACGATTTGTACACAGCGCGAGGACCAGGATGAGAAATCAGTATGAAAACAAAAAAACTAAATTAATTGGAACCTTCCTGAATGCGAACTGTCCAAGATAAATTCGTAGCATCACGTGTCGGTTGGTGTGATGCGGAGTGTCTTACGCGCGGCAGAAAACGTGGGCATAGGGGCCACGCTGATGTACTATGCGTCATTTATTTACATATGCGTGAGGAGTACGAGTAGAAAGATGCCCATATTTACGTTGGCGAGCGTACGCATTCTGCATCAAGCGAACGGCCATATAATGCTACGCATATCTTCGACGCTTTCTGTTCACGGAGTTTCCGCTTAATTTATTCCCGCGGTGGTCTCGGCGCGGCACCACTAACGTGTTAATGACGTCATAGGTAGCGGAGGGGGTGGGGGGTGGGGGAGGGGACGGCTACGCTGCATGCGTAATTAACGCAGGAGGGGCGCATCGTCTCGTTTTGGGCTCCACTTAGTCTCTTTCCATCCTCACTGGTAGCGTGTTTACCAGGGCACCCCATACTGATTACTGTCCCCCTTTTAGTATAAGCTTAGGCATTTCTTAACTTAGTCGAATGCTTTCTTTCTACGTGTTATGTACGGGGAACGGTGAACCCGGACGGGTTAGTAGAACGTTTTACAACGGCACGCCTATTGTTATCGCGGATGATGGCTCGTTTTTCACTGTGCTCCGGATGGCAGCTGTCAGTTCGGCACACAATGGGCTTAAACTATGCTTTCTCGGCCTGTATTGAGGAAGGGGGTTTTGTGGATTCACACAGAATTAGTTCGTGGGCCACCCAACCATTTACTGCTACGAGAAAAAAAAAAGTAGCTGCACGGACCAATGTGTTTCCTCATTGCATCGTGTGTATACGATCGCCGTCTCTGTGATGCAGCAAGGCCGCGCTACTTTACCGCGTCGTATGATGATCGGCAAAGAAAGAAGTACAAGTATGACGCGCTAGTTTCAGTGCAGTATAGACGCAAACGAAAGAAAGACAACGCTGTGGGTTTTCGCATTTTGTTTTGTCGCGTCTGAAAAACAGTTCTCGGTTAACCCCGCATCTCAATGCAGATTTTCGCAAGTCTCGCAAGTGCTACAAGGCTGTCAGACGTATATGAACGATAAAGCTCCAACGGACGCGGCTCAATATCCATGCACGTTTGCTGTCGTCAAAACTGGTTGGATTAAGCTGCCGTAAAACCTTTTGTCGTTGCATTCGCAAAGATTTCTGAACCTACTTCTTTTGTCACCTAAATTTTGCGTCAGAATATAACACGATGTGATCGTAGCGGAGTTCGCAGCGGATCATAGCAGATCCGTCGCGTCCAGTATTATTCCTCGACGAACGGCGGCGCAATCTCTTGAATTCGACTTCGATCGAGCAGTTTCATCTCACAGGAACGCGCAGTGCGCCTGTCCGGTGAATAACAAAAAAAAATGTCCCTACCGATAACGAAAGACGATGTGAAGCCCGCGAAACGCGGCGTGTGTTCTTTTTACTGCAGGTTTTGAGACCGGCATACTGTAGTTCAGTTTAGGCATGTGAAAAAGGGGTCGTGGACAGGAGAATGGCTGCCGCACGACCGTTGTTTATTTAGCGACGGGGTTGCTGCGGCGGAGAACTTTTGTGGGAACGTCGTGCTTGTTTGAGGAATAGGAGGAACATCATGAGATGGAGGAAATGTTTACTGTCGTTGTTTCGGTGCGATGAAGTTTACGCTAGCGCTATAAATGTTCGCTGTAAGTTGCAGAGAGTGCGCGTACGAAACAAGTTGTCTGATGTGGACCACAACAACAACGACGACGACGACCACAGCAACAATAACAACAATAGCAACAACACTAACAACCGCAACAACGGCAACAACAACAATAGCAGCAACAACAACAACAATAGTAACAACAACAATAACAGCAACAATAACAACAGCAACAACAGCAACAACAGCAACAATAGCAACAACAGCAACAGCAGGAACATTATCAACAACAATACTACCACCACCACCAACAACAACAACAGCAACAACAACGGGAAAAACCCGCCGTGGTTGCTCAGTGGCTATGGTGTTGGGCTGCTGAGCACGAGGTCGCGGGATCGAATCCCGGCCACGGCGGCCGCATTTCGATGGGGGCGAAATGCGAAAACGCCCGTGTACTTAGATTTAGGTGCACGTTAAAGAACCCCAGGGGGTCGAAATTTCGGGAGTCCTCCACTACGGTGTGCCTCATAACCAGAAAGTGGTTTTGGCACGTAAAACACCATAATTTAACAACGGGGACAGCAACAGCAGCAGCAACAATAACAGCAACTATAACAATAACAACAGTAGCAACAACAAAGACTACACTTTGCTTCTTCCGCACTACCCAACTGTGGCTGCGAAGCTGTTGCAAAACTCGTGCGACAGGTCTTTAGGGCAGTTTGTGTGACGTACCGTTACGTATGTTCCATACCAAATGTAATAAGATGATTTATTACGAGGCACTAGGCACAGTCTAGTAGCACTGGCAGTAGATGAACGCTGATCATGCGCACAGCCGACACAAGAGCGCCTTCTTCGTCTTTCTCTTCACCACACATGCGAAATGGTAGTTTAAAAAAAAATACGATAGCGATCACAACGCCGATTTAAGCTGGGTTCTTACGACGGGATAGACAGCCAGTTCCATGTGCGGACGAGCCCCCTGGTAGCTATGGCGTGCTTCACAATCAAATGCTGGTTTTTGGCAAGTTAAACTTCAAAATTTAATTATCAGATGTCATAGTTATTTTCAAATAAGAAAGGCGCAGCATGATTTCTTCTTTTGTTTTAAGGCCAAGCTTTCGCTGCCTATTCACCGGAGTTGCCGTTTCACCGTCGTTTGCCCACCGGATATACGTGGGGATATTTAGGTTTTATGTGATCTTTAAAGATCGCCTGTAGCAGACACCGTCGTTCTTATTCTTGAGCTGGATTATTTGAAGAGGCGGATATTTCTAGCACTAGAAATATAAATACATGCTCTACTAATTAACAAGAACACGCTAATTAGCATATTAATTAAGTACATTTATGGCAGATAGTGCAATTTACGAATTGTGGTTGGTGAGCTTCCAAAACATATCCACTCGAAATGAATTTCCAGGATGACGCCAGTTTCGAAATACAATTTCCCAAAGTGTGGGACGAAATACGTGGGCGTCCCAGTTACTTTTGTGCTTCAATGCGTGAAAGAGCGTTTTGTTAAAAAAAAAGAGAAAGTAAGTGGAACAACAGTGCATTTTTTGCGGCGATTATAATGGCTGATATCTCGAAACTAGCGCCACTGTGGAAATTATTCAGTGCAAGTGGGTGCGCCATGCAAACTCACCGGCTGCAATTCGTCAATTGCAATAGTGACGTAACTTAATTCAAAATTTAATTAGTGATTTTTTTGTGATTGTTCAACATGTGTTCAGATTTCTCGAGCAAGTAATGTGGGCCTCTCTGAGCAATCCAGCTCGAGAATTAGAACGATGTTATCTGCTCAAGGGTCATTAAAAAAATGCATAAAGCTTAAAAAATTCTCACCTTGTGTTTCTGGGTGTTTATGGACAAGTTGGGCGGCTTGGTATTTGCTGTGTCGCTGTCTTGCCTAGCAGACAACATGGGCCACTGGGTATGGCCCACTGGCAATATACCCGAGAGAGAGAGAGAGAGAGAGAGAGAGAGAGAGAGAGAGAGAGAGAGAGAACTTTATTTGGTTCCTTCAAGGAATTAGCGTCTCGAGGTGTCCGCTGTCTTCTTGGGCGCCGGCGACTTGGAGCCTCTTCCGGCAAGGGTGGGCCCCTATTCCAGGGATCCACTGAGCCTATATAGCTACCTCACTAGCCTGCTGCACTAAGGCCCTTTGGGCCGTGAGCTCGCATCTGGTAAGCCGACTCTCCCATTGCTCCGCACTCCCGAACAGACAACGTCGGTGTGGGGTAAGTGTCACTGGGCCACTCTTGACCAATCATCGAAAACAGGTGTTTCGCTGTGATACGAAGGGCACGAAGCCCAAGTTGTATTTACTTACACGTGGTAATCATCTCTGCGTACATGAAGATGTCACAGCCTTGTTCTCTCGGCAGTCAGCACTACGTCGCCTTCGTCCAAGTGTCGCAGGCTGTTAACTGTTACGGGCAACGAAGCTGGGCTCGTGGCATCAGTTACTACTGCTACCTCGCTGACTCAACCAAGTTTCGCGTTGTTTAGAGCCTAACGACGCGTTGGATCTGAGAGTTCCTCTTTACCTTCTTCATTTTGTAAGGCACTGTTTCCCAGGAGCTGGCCTTGTTCCTTCTCACAGAATCACAGTAGCCTAAGGAAAGTAATCATGGAACTTATTTAAACACAATTTCACATGTTCGTGCTCTATTGCTCTTATGCCCGATTTCACAGTTCAACACAAAAAGCTCTACTGCACTCTGATTGTAACTACTTCCTCAAGAAAAAAGGAATTTGGCTCCACTAAAAGAAACACCTGACCCTTGTTCCTTTCTGCCGTCGCTGTCGCAGTGAGGTTCCGTATGACTGAAAGCTTGTGAGGGTGAGCCGGCGAACGCGGTTCAATCCCGCGCGCGTGAGCGAGGAACAAGCCCGGAATCGTGCCCTCTCCTGTGGCGCAAGAGTCAGGGTGGTGAGGCGGGGGAGGAGAGGTGTTTTTCTCCGGCGGCTGTTACGATGCCTCGATGTCCTCCTTGCTCGCCGCTCCGCACAGAGTGGAGACAACCGCGGCGTCTACCAGGGCGTTGGCCACGCGAATCGCGGACACTGTAGTAGACGCCTTGGCGGACGCTGTAGGGACGCGTTGCCGGCGATCGTGTCTTGAAAGCGATCTGCGACGTTGCGAAAGCGCGCGCCCGCGCGGGCCTCGTCTTGAAAGCAATCTGCGATGTTTGCAGGAGGAGGAGTAGATGTTAATGAAGATAAAGGAGGAGAGGTCGACCTGGAGAGCATGTCTCTGGCCTGCTGCTCCTCACTGGGGAAAGGGGAAGTGGGAAATACAGGGAAATGTAGGTGGCGGGTGATTATATTATGGTACAATGAGATACTATATACACGTTGTCCAATATGCGGATGTGCACTATAGACGCAATGCATGTAAGAGTGATCCTGTCCACGCATAAAGTTATCGCGCAAACACATTTCACACTGTCTGCACGTCTCACAGGTTCTAGAGGCGATCGTCTAAACCCGTCTCACGTAGAAAGTTCAAAAGGGACTATATGGCACGTTGGCCACAGTCGACTCTTCTCCAGGTGCCCAGAAGCTTTTCTTCCGAAAGGGCGCAGTAGTCCGAGTAGTCAACACTAGACTTAAGTGTTCTTCGTTCGGCCGCAGATTGAGGGCTAACGCAGATGTTGGCAGAGTGCGCGCAGTGCCGGTAGCTTCGTATGCGCTGTGCTTTCCACGTTTCGTTCGCGCTGAGCCGAGACATGCATGAAGGTCAATTCGCCTGCTGCTGCCGCGATTCCTCACTCCAGAATTTTCAAAGCGAGGTTCTGCGCTCATAGAGAGAGATGTGTTCGTGTTTACCTGTGCGCGCGTAACACCGTGCTGGTTAATTTAGTTAAAACACGTTGACGGGCTAGTTGGTTTGAATCCATGATAGAATGTGTAAGCATGACTCAACAAGGACGTAGAAAGAAGCAGGCACACAATGACAGCACTGTCTCTCTGTGTCTGTTTCTTTCTACGTCCTCGTTTAGTCACGCTTACACAATCTATCATTGTTAATTTAGTTAGTAAGCGAATGTTTACAACTTTATACGGCTGATAAAGCTGCTATCCTTACTTCGTACAGCTATCTACTAATTTCCTATCGCAATCAGGGCTTCGCCTTTCGGGCGGAACTGCGAATTTTTTATGTTGCGCGTTTATGTTCCCTTTATTTACGTTGTTGCGCTGTTTGTGGGTCTGAACACTGCGCGCCAGCGTACTTGAATGCGTCTCCATTACCGTGAAAGACGACAGCAGTGAGAATAGCGGACCAGGGCATCTGTCAGTGGCAGTTAGCTCGGAATGGCCTGCAGCCCCGTCCTCTGCACACTTGACGCGTTGCTGGTCAGTGTTGGACAAACAACAGAGAATGGTTGAACACCGCTTGGAGCCTTTCGCGACAACAAGGGTAGTTTATGCGTTAACGCTGGCGCCGCAACGCCTGGTGACGCGACAATTGAAGTCGGTGGGTTTTCGGGGTCGTGTTTCCGGCGTTCTTGCGCTTGCGCCAGTTACATGAACAAGAATTACAGAAGTAACGGCATGCGAACGTCCTTTTGTCGTACTTTATTGTAAGTCTAATCCTTTGCGTTGTTTCCGCAGCTGGAGATATAATCTTGTGATTGATATTTTTTTTTTCAAGAAATATTGGAGAGTTGGCGCCACCAGCTACCCCTCGTGGGAGGGGGAATAAAAAAGGTGATATCACTAGTAGGTGTGTAAAACAAAATACCATAAAGCTCTAACATAGGGTGATCGAATAAGTGCGTACGTAAGAGGGAGCGTATGCACAGACATACACAGACATGCACAGACATGTATGTTTGTGAGCATCCACATGCACTCAAACATACATACAAATGCACACATACATACATACATACATACATACATACATACATACATACATACATACATACATACATACATACATACATACATACATACATACATACATGCATACATGCATGCATGCATGCATGTACGTATACATACATGCATGCATACATGCATACATACATGCATACATACATGTATGCATACGTACATGCATACATACATGCTTACATACATGTACGTATACATACATGCATACATACATGCTTACATACATGCATACATGCATACATACATGCTTACATACATGCATACATACGTGCATACATGCATACATACATGCACACATACGTGCATGCATGCATGCATGCATGCATGCACGTATAGACGCACAAACGCAACCTCAGAAGCCGAGGGTTTAGTAATGCTTTGGTTCGTAGCGTAGCGTGATCTTTCGAATATCATCGTCGAATTTCAAAGCGAAACACACGTGCCGATGCCTTGCGCTTCTTCATCAGTGCTTCCCATAAGTTTACAAGTGGTCCAGCTTTATGAGAACTCCTTTAGCAAGTTTACCATTGTGTATATTGCTCGTTTTTTCCTTAGCTTTTTGTAGGCATTATTACTTCCTCGTCTATTGGGCATAACTTCCCCCTGTATCTCCTCTGTTAGCCCCTAGGGAGTACAAACATACCCTATACTGACCAAGATTTTCATCCACATTCATCCATCGAAGTTCCTCGACTGAAACCTGTAATTTGAGGCTTAAATGATTATATTGTTTAAGGCAAAGCAGGCATCAATTCATAAAGCCGTTAGTGCATCTCGCAAAATGAAGGCACATTTAACCTTGCTTAGCGACAATGGTTCCAGTGAGATATTTTATTTTCTTTAGGGTTTCGGTACGTTTCTGCGTATCTGTGTCGTGCACGGTTTCATTTTTTAAACATACGGGCCCATCTGGAGCAAAACGGTACACATGCCACTAGGCAAATTACTTTAGGTTTCAATAAAGACACCTCTCTCTCTGTTTCGTTAAGAAATGCCAAAGGCAACCATTTTGTCAGCTACGGAAAAATGTGCCTATTCATGACCAAAAAAACGTAATAAGGTGTTCCCCCGACTCGCAATGATAGATGCATCGAATGTGCAATTAGAAACGGCTGTTTTTCATAAAATTTTGTTTGCGTTTTTAAAACCACGATGGTGCAGTCGGAGCCGAACGAAACTTCGAGCAACCTTACACGGAAATTGGGGTGGTCACTGTGACATTCATTCATCCATGCTACACTTGTAGCGTGGCCTCAAAGGGAAGCGACTACTGAATGCCACAAAAGGTTTTCATCGTGCCTCTCGAAAGACTTGCGCCACTGAGCGAATGGCGCGCGCTCATCTCGCGTAGAACGTTGACGAAACCGTCAGCGCGACCTACTTTCCGGTCCCATCTGAACTTCGCCGAAACCAAGCGACCCTTCTTGGGTGACGATGCCAGCTACGGCCTTTATTACGATACACTTCGCCTTTCGCATCGGAATGCCGGATAGCGCTGGGTGCGATGACGATGGCCGTGGAAGGACACTTGAACACGTTCTGTACTGTAGCCCCGTCGCGCAGTATACGGAGGCGTTCTTTCGCGACTGTGCTCGGTAACGTTCATTCCCAGATCAGGGGCCGAATTCTCAAAACATCTCGTTGATAATGTCGCCTGGCCGGGTACCTTCGCTAAGTATACGTCCAGCGTCATCACTCTTACGGAAATATGACCCACGGTCTCTTACGGAAATATTACCCACGGCTTCACAACAGACGATCTCGCGATGCCTTCTGCACCAGCCATAGCAGAAGGCAATGAAGGGGTCGTTACAATTTCCAACGAACAACAAACTTATACATATGGCGTTAACTCTGTGTAATGTTGGCTGTGACGCTGGGTTGCAATCGTGCACTGTGTACGGCGGTGATCACGTGTATTTTATGAGCAATGGCTGCGAAGGATGTGCACCCTGTTAGTTATTTTCACTTAAGATGCTCTAACAGAAGTTTTATACCCGCAGTCTGGATATAGGGATTGGCAGGCGGTATATAGCGAATATGGCGTCATCGTTAAAAACTTGGCGCACTTTGGTGTCTGAGAGAAATTTGGATACTTACGCAGCCTTGGGTCTGGTTCCTTGCATTGTATTGAAATTTCTAGCCTGCACGAGTTTATGCAAACAACATGTACGTTTTTATTGTTAACTTCAGAAATGGTTCGGAAACTAAAACGTTTCCTGAGATGCCACCGTCTGTCAAATTTAGGCGCCTACTGTAGACGCATACGGCCTGTTCCTACGCTTTCTCTTTGTAATTTCGCTAGGCTGTGCGTTCGGTCACTGCTGCAGTGCCTATGTATATCTTGCGCATAGCACGCACATGCGTGAGGACAGACGCTATTTCAATGGGAGTACGGAGCCCAGTTTACAAAGCGTTTCCCTCTGAAGCGCTCTTTGCAATAGGGGAGCTGCCTTCGCTATTAACACGTTCAGCATCGGGACTGGCACGAATTTCCTCTTAGAAACAATGCCATCACACGAGTGTTTTGGGAATACGTCCTCTGGTGCACAAATCTATAGAACACGGCCATGCTATAACACTGACGCCACACGGGTACTTGCGATCGCAATCAAGCACGCTTGAGATAGAATTTTTCGATCGCCATTGGCGCCTTTGCGCAAGCCCATGAAAGAAAGCCAACGGTACTCGCAGTTTTTATTTTTTTACCTGTTTGAATGCTTTTTGAAAGGGAGCATGTTACAGGGGTATGACACTCTTAGGACGCGAACGACAGCCAAAGGTAAGCACAGCGCTACGATCAACCTAATTTTACTTTGCAATGCAACATGCTTGCACAGTATATTGCTGGTACGCACGCATAAAATCGTCGGGCATATGCCCTTGTTATGTCAGAAAAAGGGCAGTTCCTTGTCTCTTGGAGACAGGGACGGAACAGTGATGTTATCATCACCCTCTCTCATAATTAAACATGTTTCTGCCGTTTCTTTCGTACTTTAATCAAAGTTCCCGTGCAGCTCTTCGGAGTCATAAAAAAATGTTCTGCGTCGTTTTGTCCCGCACAAATTTTCGTACTGCGTTTCAAACATACAAGTCTATAACTTAAGAGCATCAAGTTTCTAGCCAAGAGTGCAGGCAAAATAGCACGTGAAATCACGAAAACAATGTTTCATAGTGCCCGGAAAGATCAAGACTGCGTGTGCCAAATGATGGTATGTTTGCGTGGCAATACAAAAAAACTTTGGCGCCGCTTCATCGTAGTGTCGTAAAGTTTTTTTCTGGTCAACAAATTTATAAAACAGAGCTGGGGTCTTCAAGGCAATATGTTTGGCAAAGATGCGTAATTGTGCCACTAACTTGTTCCTACGTCCGTCCTCGTCTTTATTTCGTTCTAATGAAACCTTTTAAAATGCAATACGAACCAACTAGCGCCACAACGAGTAAGCGTCAACATAAAAATAAATATTGTGCATATTCCACAAACTGCTGTAATGGACGTTGTTTGACGCATGTTGAAGGTAGCCGGCAACGCAGCGTAGTCTCGTGTACTGCAAGGCGTTATCTATCTGGCGCAAGTGCGTTTGAGTGTGACGCGAGCTTGTGAGCAATGACCGTAGCAGGACGACTATGATAGTACGATGGGGACGGGCACGGAAAAGAAGTCATTTTTTCGCACTACCGCGAGGGAACGCTACAATCAAGTTTGTTACGACCTGGGGCCGGTCCCGAATTCGGTGCGATAAGGCGGAAACCCGGGCGCTTTCGCCTTTTAAGCAACTCCTTTTTTTGCGCCACGGAAGCCACGCGAAGGACGACGGTGAATTCGAATATTATTCACCTAGTACATTCTGCTCCGTTCCCTGCGTCTGTGGCACGTTATACAGTTTCCTTTAAGCAAGCTGTATAGCTATGCGACGTGGAAAACGCGCCAATCGTCTCACAGCGTTAGTAGGCATCGCGACGAGAGGAGTGTGCGCGTCTGGGTGGAGTATGGGGCTAATTGTGCTCGAGGGTCCTGGTTCGAATTCCATCATGGGACACGTCATGCTATTTGGTAGAAGAGGCCTCAAACGCGGCCGGATTCTCCCTATAACCACCTCAGAGGGGCTGGTGTTATCCAGGCTGAATGCTTCGCGTTAGATGTCAATCGAAACCACAGCAGTGACAGTGCACCGACAGTCCGGCCCCGGGATAGCGGTGCCGCTAGCCAACTTCACCGAAGCTCGCAGTACTGTTGAATGCGAGAGCGGCTGCTCCGTCGTGTCGACCGCATACATCCCGTGACACGTGCGTTGAAGGTCGCTGCCACGTCCCACGACAGTGTGTTTGTCATCCCACGATTCTCCCAGCGGCAACGTACACGGCTCCCTTGCCTGCCTTGCCTGGATGGATGGCCAGGAATTAGCGATGCTAATGGATGACCCGTCGCATGCGGGACGAGCTCGGGCCGCGGGCCCGACGTCGCGTCAATCGCGGGCTCGGTCACGTGTTCCTCCGCTTCGGCCTTTTTGCTTCCGGCATCCGCTGCGGCAAAGCATGAGTGACAATGGTGGACGGAGTCTGTCTGTGCACTCTGTGCGGACATATTCTGCGGCTGACGCTTTGACCGCGGAGGCCACGGGCCGCGTTATGTAAAGATTCTACTCCATCGACTTTGTTCTTTTTTTTTAATCACCCATCGCAAAGAGTAGCCGATGCCGGTGATAACGCAGCGCGGCGTCATGCCTGCCCACGAGGATGGGCAGCAAGCAAGGGTAAGTGAAATGAATGAATAGAATTTATTGATAGGAAAGACAGAGAGGTCGACCTGAGCTAGTGCGCTCTAGTCTGCTACTCTGCACTGGGGAAGAGGGAAGGCTAGTGAAAGTATTAAAATGGATGATGATGATAAGAGAAGTGGTGAGTGCTTATGTACATGAGACAGTTGCCTCGCTAGAGCCGCTCGTCGAGCTTGGTGTCCTGCAGAAACTTCAACAATACTTTTGTTGCACGCATTGAAATTGCAGTGTCAGGCCATGGGCCGAGGATAGCTTCCTCCGACAGTAGTTGCCTGCCAACGCTGGCTAAGAAACTGACTAACGTCCTTCGCTCCAGCATATATGCTGGGCAGTCGCACAGTACGTGTTGCAGTGTTTCGGGCATCTGGCAGTGTACACAATCAGGGCTGTTCGATTGGCCGATGAGGTGTGCGTAGCGACGGGTGAAAGCAACGCCGAGCCGAATCCTGTGTACCAATGATGTTTTGCTCCGTGTAAGCTTCGGGGGCAAACAGAATTTACCGTCTGGAAGTGAAAAGAATTGTTACGAAATGCTGAAATGCTAGAAAAGCATGCATATATATAAAAAACACAAACACACCGACCGGTCAAACAGATTTTTTGGCACCTCTTTGCGGCAGAGTAATTACGCGTCCAATACATTTCGCTGCGCACACTTAGGATAGCGGCTACATGAAAACAGCTGATTGGTTGTGCGACCCGCATTTAGTGTACCATTGCCCTTAACGCGCGAACAGATTCGGTCTAGGCTACCGAGATGTGCACTCGCCCGAGAGGAAATTTGGAAGCTGGGAACATCATGAAAACCGCGAAAGGCTAGTGTAAGGTGAGTGAATATCATTCTCTTGTGATTAATGCCTGAAAAAGTAGCGTATAAACATCTGCGATGATCGCGTGACGTTTACTGTTGCTTTTATTGATAGAGGAAACGCAAGAAAGTATGGAGATTGAAAGGCAGTGCATCTGAAAGACAGCTGGGCGGGGGGGGGGGGGGGGGTTTAAGCAAATTTTTTTTTTTTAATCGGTCATAACTATCTCCACATGTTGGCAAAGGGCACCGTGATAAATTCTCCCGGCGTGTTGCACAAATATTTCTGCGAGGTTTTAACTTACGCGGGAAAACGTTGTGGTGTTTTTTTTTTCTTTTAAGGTAGTGTTTACTTTTTCAGTGCTTTTTGGCTGCGATGATTTTTCTTGGCTTCCATCCACGACAATGAACCGGTAAATTTTCTACACAGGAGGGCACGAAAAAATGTTTTATCCTGTTTACTGATTTTATTTTTAAGGGTCATCAACTGGGCAGGAGCCACTGGAGGATGTGGACTGCAGAGCAGCGAACGAATGTGCATGGCAGCTGGCTAAAAACCGCAAGGGTTTCCTTTGTAGCTTCCTGCTACGGTCGGGTGTATGATAAATTTCTTTCCTTGCGTGCTTCCGCATAACTGATTTGCCGTATTCTTCCCTCAGTTGACTTTGTTTACCACTACCGCTTGAGGGTATTGCACAATCTCTGGGGACCAATGAAAAAAAAAAACTCAGTGTCCTTCCGCTCTGCGAAGAAAGATGACCAGGGAAGCTTTGTATGTGGGCCCCTTAATGGCGAACTGCACCTCCGCCGCAGGTCGGCCCGGCGTTGCACTATATTCGGGATAGGCCCACGTGTGGGGAGAGCTTAACGCCTGCTTCACCTCCGCCGTGGGTCGACCCGGCATTGCACTGTCTTCGGGATCGCCCCACGTGTGGGGAGTGCTTAACGCCTGCTTCGCCTCCACCGCGGGTCGGCCCATCATTGCAGTATCTCCGGGACCGGCCGACGTATTTGGAGTTTTTTTTTTTTTTTTTTGCTTACCTCGCCAACAACGACACAAAAATTTCCTTGGACGGTACGGGTATACAGCTTCGCTGTAGAAATCTGCATGCCCAGCCTGAAAGAGTGCGTCGACCCCAATACACAGTGCGTGGCATTGTCGGCAAACAGTATGTGATGAAAGCCAAAATATACATAGACTCGGCCTCGAACATTCACCAAACACGACATTTGAGAAAGAAAGCTGGATTCATGCCAAGGGTGAGGCCGTGTCTTCGAATTCCTTGTTTCAGTGTGCAGTAGCCTTTGCGATCTATACACAGGGATGCATTAAGAGAAGTGCCATGCCCTGCTAGAGCAGATATTCGCATTTATCGCTGTACCTGCATCCCTTGAAACCTTGTTGACGACCGTAACTTATCCGCTTGTTGAAGAAGCTCCCACTGGGAGATCCGGCATATGAGCACACAGCTAGCGTGCAGCAAAATTCTCTCTGTATTTGGAGGGGTTCATTTTCTGCACACAATGTACAGAATCAGGTTTCGCGTTACCTAGAGCCTCTCCAGATTTCTTTGTGGAAGTTAAGAAAAGTTGAGTATCTATTCTGTTCTGTAGAGGTTCAGGCTGATGGTTGGCAAAGTAGACGATGAACTCAACGCTTTCTTTTGTAGATTTTACTTCCCACTTGTTTATTTATTGCATGTTTTCGACATATCACATTGAAGAGCACGTTGCTGATTGATGAAACAAGATCAACCGGAACGTTCACAAGAGAAAAAAAAAATGTAGATCCCACGTGCGGCGGACGTTTTTTTAAGCGAAGCTTTCACTAAAGCTTCTGAAGAACGCTGTTCTTGTTTAACTACGATCTGAAATTAAACGGAACACGACCGTGTTGGACATGTGTTAGCCGCGAAATGCCAAGCCTAATAATAAGGTTGTGGTGCTCTGACATCTGGATCCCACTCATGATGCTGGAGAAATGCAGACGACTGAATGACAATGGTGTGACGATGACGGAATGACTGCGAAGGCGTGACGAAATGACGACGACGGCTTGTTTTCTGTGAAGTTCGCGTTGGCGTTGACGTACCGCCGGGGGGGGGGGGGGGGAGGCGCTTTCGTTCGCACTGAACTCGCTGCCGGTTTGCACTACATCTGGTACTGAACAATCGTGCAAGGCAGCTCCCCCCCCCCTCACGTATATATCCCAAAATATATCCGTCGCGATACCAGCCGCCGCAGACGCCGGCAGCAGCTGCACCAAACCCGGGAGGTTAGTCCACGGAAGCGTCGCTTTGAAAGGTGTCGGCGCGCCTCGACCGGCATTGTCGTGTTAATCGTTTATCGAACGCTTTTACCATCTCCGGCTCGTCAGCTGCGCATGTACGCAACGTTGCGCTTTCTTTGCCTCTGCATATCTTATGTATAGCCTTGGAAATGCAGCCTTGCAGACCGCTGCGCGTCTGGATCAGGGAGAATCTCGGCCACACGGGAACGCCACCAACGATCACTGCTGCTCCAGCCGTCTTATACTAGGGGGCGCGAGGTACTTAATAATATAACGATGACTTGTGGAACAGCGAGACTATTGCATACAAGGTTCTGTTTCAAATTTGTTAGTGTTTGCTTTACCGCCCTTTTAGAATATGGTTCGATAAAAAAGCTCCTCGATAAAAAAATGTCCCAGTCTAGATTCGACTGAATTCAGCTTCGAAAACGGCTTTAGGCGAGATCAGGTGGTTCTCGTCCTCCTGAGTCCTCCCAATTATAAAGCATCGTGGCACGGTTAAATATTACGAAGAGTAGCATGGAAACTCAGAAAGTCGCGCTTTGGTCGGCGTGAAAGGTTCCTAGGACTACAAGCGGTTTTGTATTTTATTTCGGCCTGTAAACTGCTACCTGGGAAAATATACGGGCAGGATTCATCTACGACGACTATCCGAGTATGCGAATAGCCGAAAAGAGTCATGCATGAGGCTTGAACTGCAGCTAGGCTCCTCTCGTGCTTCTCTATGGACGCGCTGCGCTTCCTGGCGGCGCCTCCCTGAAGCCTGCGCATGCGCAGTGACGCATACACTACGCAGTTACTCAAGTTGGCATCAAAGGGGCCCATTGAAGAACGCCACATACCCAGTTGCAGATGCTCACGTCAAGATCCCACATTTTAGACTGTGAAATCGTCGGAAAGAACGGTGGTGCGATAACGCTAAGAACGCTATTGGCAACAATAAACGTTCGAGGTAGGTAACAGAAGGGTTTATGGAAACGGAGTTAAACGCCTAGACAGAGAAAGTTAGGATGTTAATGTGTCCGCCAATTCGAAGCGGTGTCCGTAGTTACCTCGCGAATCCAAGTTCAATTCATGCGGGCTTTAAATTATGCGTTCAAGTGAACTTCTGACGGATGTTAGGAAGTGGCAGCAAATGTCAATTCCGTTCTCAAAAAAAAAAATTGTCCATCCAATGGCGGAACGAAAAATGTGACGCAACAAAAACATAAACAAACACACTCTTGCACACTTTGACGTCTGAACCAATGCAACAGCGGCAAGATATCAGTTCGTAGAAAACTGCCACTCGTCCACCGCATGGTTCACCCTAACATATGTGAATGACGCCCCTCCTAACAAGAAGCAAAAAAAAAAAGAAACAAGGAGAGAGAGAAGAATACACTTTGTGAAACAGCTTTCAAATAAGTGCCATCCGGTAAAAGTTCATTTTATGGCTTAGCATTAAAAAGAAGGAAGAAGTGAATACGTATCTGACGTAGTTGATACAGAAAATATTGCCTCGGAAACAAAGTTAGAAACATTGCAAACACATTGACAAAGCAAAAAATAAAGAGGTTGATTTAGCCATTTAGTGTTTACGGATACCGCACAGTGCACTGAAAGGAAGTAAATCTGGACTGACGGTAAAAATGATACGAGCAGAGTGTCATTTCTACTTCTGGGACGCGAAAGCAAAGTCAGAAAACATGAGAGGCTTTGAAATAACGAAACAGCCGGAGTAAAAAAAAAGAACAGGAAAGAAAATTCCCTCGAGCTATTTAGCGCTAGTCTGAAGCGGAAGTGCTGAAGACGACTTCCGTCCACGGGAAGCTTTACGAGCGAGTGCCGCACCAGTTCTCCATTTTTTACGCGATCATCGACAAGCAAGATATAGCTGAGAGCTCGCTGGAAGGCCGTCGCATCGGAGATGAAACGTATAGTCAAAGTATAACACGATGTCACACACGCACACACAAAAGATAGAAAAAGAAATTGTCAACTTCGCGTAAGGTCGAAACAATCGCAGTGATAAGTTTTGCCGTAGCGCTTGAACTCCCTGGACAGTGCTCGCCTGTACGCCGGTGCGACCTGTTGGCGCCACGCCACAAGTAAGGCAACTGCATGCTGCTTCGCAGAACGAACAGCACTATAGGCTTTTCGTATACCGCTCTGCGTGACTCTTGAAAAACCTTTTTTACGGTCCCCTTTGAGTAAAGTAAACGTCCTTCTGCAAGAACATGTGCAGAAATCGGTAGGTGGGAGCTGCGGAGCTAGGGAAACGGAAGCAAGTTAGGTACGTCTGACGTATCTTTAGCTTGGCACGAGCGAAGATACTGCTCCAGGAGAGCAGGCCCGGTCTCTACTACTGCCCCTACTGCTCCCCCGGGAAAATCAGTGATGTTACTTTGAAGGTAGGGTTCCCTGTGAGTAATTGACCTAGGTAAACGTGCTCCTGCACAAACTCCAGAAGCTGACTGGCGATCATGAATTCTTGTTTCCTTGCCAGGCAGTTGAACATTACCCTTGTCTTCTGCACTTTAATCTTCATCCCAACTCTTGCACTTTCTCGATTAGGGTCTTCATTTATTTGTTCAGCTCAGTAATCATCTCCAGTAATGCTGAACAGGAGAATGTCACCTGCAAACCGAAGTTTCCTGAAACATTCACCATTGATGCTCACTCCTAAGCCTTCCCAGTCTAGTACCTTGAATACTTTTTCTGAAAAATGTAATGAATGACATATGAGAGAGTGTGTTTCCTTGCTTGACCCCTTTCTTTATAGGTAACTTTCTACTTGTCTTGTGGAGAATCAAGGCAGCTGTGAAATCTTTGTTGATATTTCATAAGATATTCCCCTATGCTTCCTGGGTTCCTTGATTTCGTAATGCCTGCATGACTGCTGGTGCCTCAACGGAATCAAATGCCTCTTCATAATGTATAGATTTCCCCACTAAATTTACAAAAGGGAGCTTTGGCGCTGCGATCGGTCAGCCACGGTGATAATGACTGTTAGTACACGGATTTTTGTAATCTTAGTGCCTGTGGCTTCGGACGTTCGTTGCGGCTTTGTTTACAAAGCTTTTCGTGCCTTTGTCGGCCAAAATTATGAAGCGTTGCTATCGGCAATCAGAGCTGAAACTTCGCCTATCAAGAGCAGCGCCGTAACGCACCGCCTAGCGATCGGAGGAAACAGATTTTAGTAGCGCGTGCTGCAATTTCGCGTCACCAAATTGACGGATAATTTTGAGGCCCATGTGTCCATCTCATCACCATACTAGGCACCCGCATGGGATAGTGTAGCAGGGCATACGCTTCCCGTAACACGTATGATAATGATAGGTCATAGACAGGGTTAAGTTATGGGGTTTTACGTACCAGAACCACTGTCCGCTTATGAGGGACGCCGTAGTGAAGGACTGCGGCAATTGCGACCACCTGGGGATGTTTAACGTGCACCTAAATCTAAGTACAGGGGTGTTTTCCCATTTCGCCCTATCGAAATGTGGCCGCCGGGGCCGGGATTTGATCCCGCGACCTCGTGCTCAGCAGCCCAACACCAGCCATAGACAGAGCTTAGCTGGATGCATGGGGCGAAAAAAAAAAAAAGAAAAACGCTAATGCTGCACGCGTCTGCTATCGTATAAACTGTTGCACCATTTTTGTGGTCTCGCAACCACATGCCGTCTACATATTTCACTTGATCATTAAAAGTGCCACAGCGCCTCCTGGCTAGTGCTGGTTCCCTGTACTTCAATGCGTATCATTATAGGACGAGCCATTCGAAAAACTCCGTGTGAAGCCACAACACCTTCCCCAATACAGGGTGAGCATGCGCAGTTTAAGGCCACTGTGTGCGCGGCTGGTATAGCTGCCATCCGGAGTACAGTCCCATCAGAACCATTAAATAGGCGCACCGGTACAGAACATTATACGAGCCCGTCCGCTTTCGTCGTTCCCCATGCGCCATACGTCAAAAAGGAGGCGTTAGACCTAGGCGAAAGATGCCTAAGGAGAGGAGGAGGAGACAAAGGAGAGGAAAGACAGGGAGGTTAGCCAGTGTAAGTACCGGCTGGCTACCCTGTGCTGGGGAAAGGGGTAAAGGGAATAAAAGGAGAAAGAAGAAGAGGGAAAAAAATGGAAAAAAAAAGAGAAAATTCACACAGTAACGCGAAACTACGCGCTACAACGTTCAAAGGCGGTCGCACAATTCGCAGTTCCTTAAAAACTTCAACAGAGCCCTTAAGGCCTTCAGTGCCGAAGCCCGTCTGGACCAATGTCCTAGAGCTTTTTCCTCTGTAAAGGGGCGATTGTCCAGTTTTGCGAGAGCGGTCACGAGCACTTTTCTTCGCACTGCGTAACGGGGACAGTCACATAGGAGGTGTTGAATCGTCTCCTCGCAGCCGCAGGTGTCACAAGTAGGGCTGTCGGCCATGCCAATGCGGAATGAATATGAGTTCGTGAATGCCACGCCGAGCCACAGGCGGCACAGAAGTGTTGCTTCCGCTCGTGGCAACCCTGGTGGTAGGCGGAGTTGCAGACGTGGATCCAATTGGTGGAGACGTGCGTTCGTGAAATCACTGGTGTTCCACAGATTCTGCGTAAGCTCGCGGGCGAGGGAGCGAAGACTTGTGGCTGCGTCTGTTCTTGACAGCGGTATGGGTATAATCTGGGCACCATCATGAGCCGACCGGGCAGCGTCATCCGCACTGTCATTTCCTGAAATTCCACAGTGTCCCGGTATCCACTGGTAGATGATGTTGTGTCCCTTGTTGATTGCGTGATGGTGGAGCAGTCGGATGTCTGCGACTAGGTGCTCATTTGGTCCATGGTTGAAAGGAGACATCAGACACTGAAGAGCTGCCTTTGAGTCACATAAGATGGACCATGAATGTGATGATTTGTGAACTATAAACTCCAGAGCAGCACGGATAGCTGCGAGTTCTGCAGCCGTCGATGACGTAATGTGAGATGTCTTGAACTTGAGGGTGACGCACTCTGCGGGAATCACCACTGCTCCAGCAGAACTATTAGAGGATACAGAACCGTCTGTGTAAACATGGATGCGTCCTCTGTGCTGTTCATGTAGCACTGAAAGCACGGTTTGTTTGAGGGCGAAAGTGGACATCTCCGTTTTCCTTTTGATACCGGGAATAGCAAGAAGAGCCTGGAGTGGATGGAGGCACCACAGCGGTTGAGGTGGTCGTGCTGCAGGCGTGAAGTTTGATGGTAAAATTCCATGGTTGGCGGCAATAATCTTGCTAAACGCTGAACGAGGTCGAGCGGCAGGAAGGGAGGCGAGATGATGCGATGGAAGGCGGGCGAAGTGCCTGATATCCATCCTTAAAGTGTCGACTTGAAGATACGTGTTGATGGGGTGGTCATGCGCGATGGCTATTGTTGCAGCCGTGGACGCACATCTGGGAAGACCAAGGCAAATTCGCAGAGCTTGCGCTTGTACAGATTGGAGGGCACGGAGGTTGGTCTTGCCGGTCCCACCCAGTACAGGTAAGCTATAGCGCAGGAGACCGAGGAACAGTGCGTTATAGAGTTGGAGCATCGCACTCACAGACGCACCCCATGACTTGCCCGCAAGAAATCTGAGCACGTGGGTTATCATGACTAATTTCCTTTTTAGGTAGGATATTTGAGGACTCCAGGAAAGGTCGCGATCTATTATCACTCCTAGAAACCGGTGCGTCTTCTCGTAGGCAATTGGCTGTCCATTAATTCTTATAACGTACGGTTTCATTGCTTTACTAAAACAGGGATAGCAATAAGTATGAAGCACCTTGGAAAACACCAGACCAGACAGGATGGAATGCGACTAAAGGAGAGGTGCCATTCGTGCATTAATTACACATGCACGTGCAGCCGTAACCCCTCCGCTTTCTGTGACGGCCTTAACGCGTTGGTTACGCCGCGCCTGGCATCGAGCAAACAAATGAAGCGGAACCTTAATGAACAGGAACTGCCGAAGATATTTGTGGCATCATCTGGCGGGGCCCGGAATCTATACCTTCGGCAATATAAATATGTCCGCATCTCTACTTGTACTCCTGAAGCGTGTGCAAATAAGTAATGCGTACTGCCTCAGCGTAACCAGCACATACATCATTACATTGCCGCGCATAACGCATTCCACACCACGCCGAGCGCCATATAATGCTACGCATACTTTGGACGATTCCAAGGTATGGAACCTTCCCGGTCAGGGAAGGTCCATCTAATTTTTTTAAGCGCAGCAAGGCAACGCGACAGTACGCACATGCACATGTATCACGATTTGTTTCATTTTGAAGCAGCAACCTCAAAGCCGTTTTGAAGCCAGTATAGGAGTAAATTTATGCGGATCCATGTTATAACCATGGTTCCAATGCTGACCTGCACCTCCCTTGGACATTCACGCCAGAGTTGCTCCTTGTAATTTTTTGTAGGAAATTCTCCACTGCAGACGTCCGTGACGTCGACGAGGAGCGCCGTTGAAGTGAGTGGCTGAAATTGCTAGCAGCTTTACGTGCTTCGGGGGCTCTGTATTGGCGGGCTTTTTTTTTTTTTCCTTCTCGGCTTCTTGAACTTCTGTGGGTGTTTGAACGAGGGTTTCTGAAGGAAAGACCGTTGCCGCGACGACGTACGGGGAGGTGGCGAGGGAGTGAAATATTGAAGCTAGTAGAAAAACCAAACGATTTATTATGATAATCAATTCACGAGGCTCCATCGCTTTTACGCAATTAATGCTACATGCGCGGCAGGGATACGGGATAATTAGGAGAGCGATGTTGACCTGGGGCCCTTGCATATGTTAAGGCGTAATCGCTAATCGGTGCCTGCGAAAAATTGCCGGGGAGAGTGTTAACGAGCTACCGTCTAGCGATAAATATATATTTCTTTCTTTTTTCGCCGTCGTCATCGAAGAAGGGTCGGATGGGACAGGGGTTAAACCTTCTTTCCCCTTTCTCGCCCGAAGGAAAACTGGCGGACGAGTTTTCAATAAAGTTTATTCTCTCCCTCTCTTTCTTCGCCGCGCCATGCTCAGAATGCGTCTTCCTCAATGCCGCACAAATGTGCCGTGTTTCAACGAGAGAGAGAGAGAGAAAGACAACTTGCCCTTGCGCCATTAAAACCCATTAATCAATTAGCAAAAGAAAACAAAATAGCCGGAAAGTTAACCAGAATGGAAAATTCGGTTTGATGCTCTACACTGAGGAACAAAGGTGCAGTAGCAGGAAGAAGGACCTTTAATATTGCTGAGAACGTGGTCAACACCCCGTGCAACCCATGATAGTGATTTTCACACACAGGTAACAAAATATTGATGACAAACCTACGGCGATGACGGCACTATACATCTGAGGAAGAACTGAACATGAAATGGCCACAATATACCATATCTAGAGAGCAGAAACACGTGGTCACAGCTTGTACCACCGTGAACTGTCACTGGACAGGAATCCCGTACAGCACCATGAACACCAATTCAGACTCGAGTCCTTCGTTCAGGTATGCCATCATTAAGAAATAAACGTTGCCATGTCTTCGTCATCCACTGCTGCAATATGATTGCTCAAACGCATAAATTATAATTTCTTCTAGCCTCTTGATTACTCTGAGCTGGAACTGAAATGAACCCTGATAACAGTGATATCTTGCTTTGAGTGCTCCTATAAGGACAGATCTATAGAATTAAAGAGCTTCGCGCAGTGTGGGCCATGCAAACATGATGTAACGAGAGTCCACGTAAGTCTCAGCTGAAATGCTCGAAGTAATCCGCGACTTCCGATTCTATCCCACCGCGATCTGAGAAGCAGTAATTTGTGGCGCGTGCTGCTGTGGCCATGAAAGTGCGAACATATGTCGGGTCCCTTTTGAGTGCCGAAGTAGTCCGCAGAAAAAAAAAAAAAACACTTTGGCGAACATCGTTAACTAGGAATACCGGGCAAGGGCCCCCCTGTTGAACGTGGTAAACGTGTCGTTGCAGCAAGAAGCTCTGTATTTACGGCGCCCATGTATTCTCTAGTTGTAAAGGATAGGCTTTTTACATGGCGATTTACGTCAGGACTGCGAGTATTTTTGTGCAGACCTGCAGTCCGGGTGCAATTGAGGCACCGAGGCGAACCATGCATGGTACAACGTGTAATAGGTAGGTCAGTGACGAATGTTCACCCACCAAGAGCCGCAAGCAGCTATAGCTCCAGCCTGCTAGAGTTGTGTGCAGTGTGCAAGGACGTACGCATTGGCGACGAGTTGGTCACATAAGCATTGAAGGTTCCCTAAGCTGTGGGTGAAATCCTGAATGAAGAAGAGCGCTAAATGAAAACAGACATGAATTATTATTGAAGGTAAAGCCTTCGTGCTTGCGGAAGGTTTCTCCCGGGTTTTTTTTTTCTGAATAAACAGCAAAGAAGAAGCCGAGCACCGAATTCATGTAGAAGGTTAGGTTAGCCGTCCAGAACCATCGTGGTGTTTGTTCTATGCCATGAGTAGACTATCGCAGACAAAGTCTTGCTCGTTTCTTTGATGTCCTTGCGCATGAGACTGTCTTCATTGGGGAAATGTTTTTTTTTCTCTAAAGAAATTCTCAAGGACGTAAGAGACACTACCTTTATGTCGCCAGGATTAGATCGAATGTATAACATGTTGTGTTTTTACTGAGTAAGCCGCATTGTCCCTTCTTCATGCAGTGATATGAAAGAAATAACAAGCCACCTTTGCCACTACCAAACAAGCGGTTGCTTGTTTTCGCATCTTCTCAGACACATTGTGTATACATGTTTTAAATGAGCGGATAAATAGACAGTTCAAAATAATTAGTGTGACAAGTTGTAGCTGGCTCCATTTCCAGATGTGAAGGCGTGCCTGCATATCGCCAATAAAAGAATACACCGAAACGAATATCTGATGGCCTAAGCGGCTGCAGAATTCTTGCGCTCTTTAACTCTTTCCATACTGTGGCGAAAATAGATGCGTTTTTGTTGGTTACGCGACATCCTTTTTCTCTAGGGACCACTGCACTCAATATCTTATGTACTACAAAACCAAAAAGCGTAGTGAATGCACTTTTCACGCATAAAACTTTTATGAACGATGTATGTCACAAAAAATATAAGTTGTCCGAATGAGATAGCTGGGAAAAAGTGAACAAGTTTTGTCAATACATGTTTGTATCTGCTAAAAAGGAAATGTCACAAAAATTATGAGATATACAGGATGTATTGCCGTCTAAAAACGCACTATCTACGAAATATGCAAAAATGTTCACTTAACAGGTCGTCCACTACAAAAATTTAATTGCAAACACTACAGTTTGGCGTGCCATGCATGGAAGCAGTTGCTCGATGTAAAACATAGCGGAAACTTGCATATCTTGCAATAAACTCTTGTTTTCTGCTTAATTTTCCGGCCGTTGTAGCATTTCTTGCAGTTTCTATAAGTCGCCATCTCTGCAGGCTCTCAAGCACTCCAAGAGCCAACAAAGACGAGTTGAAAGAATAAATGAAACTAATCGGGCTGCGGCTGCCGTTGTCTCTGGCTCGTTTGCGCCGTCGTCGCTTTTAGAGTCAAAATTTCGACGAAAAGGCAGCATCCTCAGACTCACCATTTATTCTCGATGCATCGATAAAGACCAGCCGCAGACGCTGCAGAACCACGAGATCTGCAATCTTTCGAAGCGCGCACGCGCGCACCGGTTCCTCAGACGGCCATTTTGCTCTCTACTTTGACGATCGCGAAACTTCGGAGCGCGTCCGAAAACCACCGCCAAGCGAAAAAAAAAAAAAAGAAGCGGGCTGCTTAGAAAAGAAAAATATAGTTCTCCTCCATGTTCGATGGCGCGGTGTGTCCGTGAGCGGCCCAGAAGGCCTCGAATGCAGCCTTTCAAACCATCGATAGCGGGCTAACGATGCCCGATAGGCGCGGTAAGGAAGGAGTCCAGCCGCAAATAAGAAAAAAAGAAGCAGTAACAAAATTTTTGCAAGCAAGAAAATGAAACAATAAATATGAGGAAGAGACGTGCTTTTGCATACTCAAATGGACGACATCGACCAGCGATCGACCTCCGAGCTCTCCTAGGTCGGTCGGTCGGTCACGAACAATCGTCCGGAGAGCTAACACTTGAAAAAAAAAAGGAAAGAAAAATGAAGGGACGGAAGTGGTTCGTGTTGACGCCTTGTGCGATACAGGAAGTTAAAAAGAAGTAAGGACACCCCCTTCCCCGCGATCTAGGGCTGAAAAGACCTCGCTCCCGACTTCGAGAACGAATATGGCGTAGTTCTTTTCTCTCCAGGATCTTGCCTGTTCTGCTCGCCCTTGTTTGTGTACGCTTTGTTCGATTCCCAGAAAAACGCTTCGTTCGAGTCTCAGAAGAAAAAAAGGAAGGCCAGGAGGCTTCTTTTTTATTCCACCTCTCTCTATTTTGGCTGGTTCTCATTCCCCTCACTGCACTTGAAAAAGGAGCCACCAGCCGACGGGGAAAACGAAACAGATTGTGTTTGTTCCTCTCAATCGACTCGCGACAAACGTCCGCACAAAAATACGTTACAAAATAAAGACATAATGCTTGTGGCCGTCATAGTGTAAACGATGGACACTCGAGCGACGAAGAAAGAAAGTCCGGTGAGTGAATGCGAAAATGGGGACACCGCCAAAGCGCTCCGAAGAAAAGGTCCGAAGAGGGCACTCTCGAATGGAGAATGGATCTGTTGATTGAGTCCTCTGTGTCGCGACGGAGGATAATGGTGGGCGTCAACTGGCAGAAGCGGTAGGCCGTGCGCCAGTCTCGCCCGAGGATCATAATGGAACTGCGAAGAGCATCGAGGCCGGAAGCGATTGATTGCCCCCTAATGCTTGGAATTAGAGGAAAGGCACGACCCGTTGAAGCGACGGTTCAGGATGGAACAGGGGGTGGAAGTGAAGGTCAGTTAATCCCAGATAGCCCAAAGGATAATTTTTAATAAAGTTGTTTCGACACTTCGAAGCTCTTAAGATCGGGAAAGTTAGCGCGAAGGCTGTATTAGCGGTTTCTAAAGATATGCTGGATCATTTTTTCAGTCGTAGGTAGGTCGAGAAAGCAATTAATAATTAAATAATTACTAAACTAAATATTTCTTACTCAATAGCGTTTCATTGTATCTTTACGGCTGAGCTGTATATGTCTGCCCTCCAATATATTTTTCAATGTCGGTGCCTCTAAAACCCCTTAAACTTCGTAAAGTAGCGACACTCTCCTCCTCCGCCTTCACTCCTCCTCGTTTCTCCTCTCTTTCACGCTCCCTCCTCGACCGTGGCGCCGCCTACATTGCTCGAGCGTAGCAACGGCGCCAACAGCGCTCCTCGCCATTCCGCAGACGCCTCTTGAGCAGAAGTGGCGCTGATGCACGGCGCGAGGGCCCACGTGATGCTATTAGGCCAATAGCGACGCGGGGTCGGCCCGGGGCAGAGCACGCGAGGAGGAGGCGGCATTCTGCAAAGCGTAGCACTATTCTACGAAGTTTAAAGGGGCTTTAGGCGCCTCAAAACTCCCGCGCCCTCTATTAGGAGGCACAGAAAATCAGTAAGGAGTCTTCTGACACCTGGCGTAGGAAGATGAAAGCTAACAAACCATCCAATGCATAATTTCATGCAAGAATTACTAAAGGAAATTCGGGTGCTAGGGCCTACCGAAGCTGCAATTGGGGCGGTTCAGCCAGCGTGGGAATTGTGGGAAGTAAATGGATTTGCCTAAACTTCGTCCTCCAGTCTTTAAACAAAGCACCGCGTCATAAACATTGCTGAAATCACCCGCCGGCAGGATTCGAGCACAGGACCTCGAACACGGAAGCCCGACATTGAAACGATTACGCGACGGACGCTCGCGTGGACAAGCGGCATACAACGCTCCTATGAATTTCTTGCGGGCAAGCCAGCATCTTCGGACGCTTGGTGCGCTTCGCGTTTCATTTTGGATGCCTCTACAGGTTGAGCCGCTGTTAGTGGCGAGTGTGCGTGTTCTCAGAGTATTCTACGGACGCGGAAGGGAAAAACCCCAAAATAAGTAAGCTCTTAGACTCAGTGGTATGCTTTGCCATTTTCGAAGCTCCGCTGGTGGCCCACGTTCAGAGAGTGGAATGGCTGCGATTTTTTTTTTCTACAAGTGTGCATTCCACGGCAACAAATACAGCAAATAAGCTGTTGAGGCGAAGTATCGGCAAAAGAAGGGCTAGCAGGAGAGGCGCGAGCTCTGCTGCGTTCGAAAGAAAACAAGTCAGTCTTAAGCGTTAGCATTGCGGAAGTCGTGTTTTGGGTCGGTATTTCCTGTTCTTGAGGCATTACTATTCGTACACGTTAAATGATATTAGGGCTTTCTCGTGTTGGAGCAATCAAAAACACTCGCAATTGAACGCGCGTGTGGTATGAGAGGGTACCAGCAGGAAGTTAAAGAAGACACGCCTTTGGCATTCTTGGGTCATTTGATTTATTTATTTATTTATTTATTGATCGATTGATTGATTGATTGATTGATTGATTGATTGATTGATTGATTGATTGATCGATCGATCGATCGATTGATTGATTGATTCATTCATTCATTGATCAACCAATCGCCTCCCCAACACTGATCCGGCAAGAGGCGCAGTAGCACAGGGCTCCTGTTTGATTTTGTCCACCTGGAGCTTTCTTTTTTTGTTTAACGTGAAGATAAATCTTGTTACACGAGCGTTTTTTTTTTGTGTGTGTGTGTTTTTCGCTCTGTGGGAACAATTGACTCGAGCAGCCCCCGCAAATATAAATCTCGTTCCAGTTATGCTCCAGCTATAATGGGGAAAATTTTTGAAAGAATCTTCCGCCTAAGTGCAACGGTGTTCCGCATAATCTCACAATATGTACGAAAGGGAATTACATAAATTTCAACCTTTTAATGTTTACATAGGCATTAAAGCAGGTACAAGTGTGTGAAAACGTGATCCAGCTAATAGGCACGATTGTGTGAAACAATGTTCCGGTTAATGAACGCTATTTCACGGGAACAGAGTTCCAGACATTTATTCTTATCTGAATTTCAGAAGTAGAAAAAAAGCAAACTAATTCGGCTTCAAATTTGTTCTCCATAGTGTCTCTTGGAAGGGTTTGAACGCCATCAATCAAAGCTCCTTATTGCCTTGCAGCTGTTCAATATTGTTACTGCGGCGATTGCCCGTAACGCCTAAAATAACACATAGCCAATGTGAAAAGCGATAGCACTGTTTTGTGACTTGCAATGAATCACTGGTTTATTCCGTACTTTTTTTTACTCTTTCGGGCGTGATAACACGTAACAAAATCCGTGCTTGATCAGCTAGGCTCCATGGCCCGTAGCACTATAAATATGCGCTCATCTCTTTTTTCCTAGAAGCATGCAAAATCGAATGAACAGCCTCAACTTCTTTTTCGGTGCGATAGCGTTGACTCGTTCGACAAAGAACCGAGAACATCGTCGTGGTGCGTTCTTGGCAATTTTTCTTCGTGAGTAACTTGACAGTGTGTATTTGTTCCGTGTGCATATGATTTTTTGTGTTTCTGTATTTCGTGCAACTTCTGCCTTGCGGACGCGACCTATATTTTGCGCTCAGTTTGACAGTAATCTGCGCCTTTAAGAATTCTTCCTGTATATTGTAGATTTGTCTATACCGACGCTCAGCTTGCAACGACCAACGGCCAACAGTATTGGTAAGTACTAAAGAAAAAGATAAAGAAAGAGGAGGGGATGTCGGTACTCTGGAAACGAAAGGAAAAGAAAAAGAAATGAATGAGAAAGCCATACTTTGATGCCGTTGTTTACGAAGTGTAAGTGATCGAGAGCTGCAGGGACGTTTTGGCGCGGAAGTGGTCGAGGGTAAAGCGCCTACGCGAGGAACCGCCGCCTGTCCCTGGCGCGGGCGTCACGTGGTTCTTGCGTACGCCGTCAGTTGCACTCCGCAGGGTGAGGGTGAAAAACGATAACCTCGTTTACGTTTGAGGAAACAGGGCAGCCTAGAAAGCATGAAAGATCGTACAAACGGACAAAACAACGCTCGGCCGTTCAAACTCGACGCACTTTTACAAGGCTACATTAATCGGGGTTCTGCACGCATAACGAAAAGAAAACAACCAAAAAGAAGAAGAGAAATCTAGAAGCGCTTTTCGATGCACGCGATGCTCGCGTCACTTTTTCCACGGAAGAACTGACTCGTCGTATCTCATTACAAATTCATTGTTTGGTCGGTTGATTGGTGGGCTCATCCATTGGTCGATGAAACGCTATATTGATTGATGAATGGAAGCATGGAAAGATGACTAGAGAGATCGAAAGAAGTGAAGCAATCCTATGACGGCCTGCACATAGAAGTTGGACCAAGACAAGGGGCAGGGAGGGAAAAGAGAATAAAAAAAAATGCGATAGAACGAAATGGAGTCTGTGTTGGGCAGCTACTAAGTGCAGTTTTGTTACATATTCCGGTGCAGTCGACAGGATGCGATCCATGATGCGAGTAACCTTCTTCGTTCAGCCAGCCGAAGATAGCCTCGTCTTCACGAAGTACGCGTTGCCTGGAGACCCACCGGTCAATCTTCCCGTCGACGTGACGACAGTCGAGCTCGTGTCTATTGTTCTGCGGAAGGAATCTGTGTCTCTGGACGAACTCTTACAAACAGGGTACATGTAGATGAATCTTCAAGTCTCCCCTTTGAACCGCCTTGTGCTATCGCAAGCAGAGAAGTCGCATCGGAGCCAACTTATCATTCAGATCTCTCCTTTGCGCTTAAGGCGATTCAGCTTCAACAAAAGCAGTTTCCCAGCGAAATGAAACGATTCAGACTCTTATGAGTCTGAAAGCGTTCCTGCAGAGGTTCTCGAATTTGAACCCTTTCATGGTTTGTCGGGGAATCTAGAAGCTTGTATTGCGTTCTTTGAATACGCCTATAGACAAAACAGCTGGGACACAGACGAATGAAGAGTGAAGCGTATGCTCCCTTTTCTAAATGGCATCGCGAGAAAACGGCACGAGCTGTGTATCACAGGACATCAATGTGATGCATGGAGCACATGGAAGGAGAGCGTCATCTCGTCATTCCACGGCAGCCCGCTTGAGCGATGGGAACAAGTTATACTTTATCCCTACACTCTAAAAACAGTTGCACCCTTTGGAGTGTATATTTTCCACGGAACAATAATCGTCATCTGTCTTGCCCGCATTTCCTTTCTGTAACGCTGCGAGCCCGGTTGAGTTGAGTTGAGTTGAGTTGTTGTAGGCTACTGGTGGGATTAGCCTTGCAGTTGCTGCCGGCAATTACTCCACCGTAGCGACACTTAAAATAAATAAATCACATAATCAGACACAGACCTCCCAATTACAAATGGTCACTCCTCAGTTCACCATGTGGAAGCCAAATCCATGTCCTGTAGGTAATTTAACAGAAGGCGAGAGACCTCCTTCCTACAATATCGGTTCCCGCGCGGGAAAACAATGTCCTGAAGAGAGCTGTGAGGAAGTCCTGTGTTCTTGAGGGACCCGAATAACACCCTCCTTTCCGCGTTATACACAATACAGCACATTAGGTAATGTTCTATGTCACCGCACACACCACACGTTGAACATAATGGTGATAACGCCAGGCCAGTCTTATACTTCCACGCAGGGGTACGAGCAGAGCCCGTGCGAATGCGGAGCAGTAAGGTGGCTTGGTTTCTTTTGAGACCCTTGATCACACATGGCTTGTGAGGTGAGCTCCACAAAGAACTGAAGTGGCACGACACCGCTTCTCTGAAGAGTCTCTTGTCTTCTTGAGGCACTTTTCTCAAAGGATTCCCAGACAGCCCGGTACTTCCAAGTCACGAACGGCATGCGCGTTATCAGCATGACATAGCATTCCCGACAGGAAAGTAACGAGCGCAGCGTTTTCAAGAAAGGAAACGCAAGCAAGACAGGTGACGGTTATTCTTCCGTGGCAAATATACACCCCAAAGAGTGCAACTGTTTTTAGAGTGTACAGGTCTTGAGCGGGGGATGCTCGAGTATTTGTTCGGAAAGCGTCGACTACTTCAACTTTCAGAGCCGGAACTTCCACTAAAATATGTTATAACGCTGATAATACATGGCCTACCTCGGGAATTGCAACGAAAAATTGAAGCTGCATCACCAAAAACTATGGAGGCTTTGCTGGAGTCACTTCAAGAGATTGCCTGCCATTGGATGCAAAGGGCGACACAGACGCGTCGCAATGCCCAAGGGCATCCCGACGCGACTATGTTTTATGAATGGTTACCAAGAGGGAAATCACCATAGGTCGTTCCATACCGCGGAAACAGAGTCATTGCCTGAGGAACGCAGTTTGCCCAGATTGGAAAAAAACTAATAAATGAGGGTTCTTTAACCTGACCTATGACAAAAAAACGACACTGTTTGTTTCCTCCGAGTTTGTTACATACAGAACTTGAGGTTAATGGATAACATAAGAATACTTACGGACACAGCGGAGCTTTTTTAAAATTATGGGGTTTTACGTGCCAAAACCACGACCTGATTATGAGGCATGCTATAGTGGGGTACTCCGGGAATTATGGACCACCTGGGGTTCTTTAACATGCACCTAAGTCTAAATACACGGGTGGTTTCGCATTTCTTTCTGAATAATTGTTTTCGTCAGCAGTCTGTGACTGCTTCCGACTGTATAGATAATATATTGAATGGAAACCAGAATGAATTTCTTTCGTGAGTCGCTTCAGTGAGAAGGCCTTGCGTCGTGTAAAACACAGCGCGACTCGGAACTTGCTCGACTCAAGTTTCAGCCACATCTCTCGCCAACGATGATGAAGAACGGTGCAGGATAAGTTCGAACAAACACGGTATATGCGCAATCGAACACTCGCTGCTTGCACCATAGACGCTGTGTTTGCATTCCTCGCGTATATACGTCAAGGAGCAATCTCGCCCCGTTATTTTGTTATTCTTGGGTGCCCTCACACACGGGCGCCGCGGTGCTTTTGTATTTGAATGCTTCACCTGAATGCCCGCTTGCTTGATCGACCGATTTTGTCACGTTCAGGGCCCGTGTCCAGCGGTTCAGTCGGCACCATGATGACAGTAGTCGTCACCGCTTTGCAGCTTACACTCCCATGGTTAATTCTAGAAGATAAACATCGACACCCCAGAAAGTGGATGGAAAAACAGCGCCGCGGGAACTCAGTTGGTAAGAGCACCGCACGCGTGCTCGTGCCAGCGCGTGCTCGTGCCCCTCCTGCGTGCAGCTGTTTTTTTCATTCACTTTCGTTTTCATTAATTTATCGTTTCATTATTTATTTAGTAGGCGCAGGTAATTTCCCTTGTGCTGCCCTTGGTTTCTTTGTTGGCTTCTTATGATATGAAGAAAAATCAGGTATTTTATTACCAGACGGGTTTCCCATGTTTTTTAAAAGAAACAATCCTGTGTGGTGAGTCCAACCAATCCCCGCGGTGGCCAAGTGGCTTTTGGTGTTTAGCGGCTGATAAACGAGGTGGCGGGATCGAATCCCAGCTTCGGCGGTCCCATTACAGCGGAGTTGGATTGCAGAAACGCTTGCTTGCAAAAATTTGCCTTCTCCGTTTTCATTTCCGTTTTTTTCTGTATTAAGTATACGGAGCTTCTCCCCCCAAACAATAAGCATCACTCTTAATAAATTGGCCATTTCAGTTAAAGGAAAACTTACTTTTCCCCGTGTTTACCGTTGCTTCATTGTCTGGTTGCTTAGCACCGAGCAGGATGACGTTGACACGAGATATTAAAAAAAAAAAAAAGTGGCTCAACGAGGAGTTCCGTTTGCACCAACATTTCGGCAAGGGCCATTGTCTTCGTCAGGCCGTTGCAAGGAGAAGTTCCATTGTCGAAACCCTGGCGTCAGCGATGCGACTCGCTCGACACGTCTGACTAACTTCAGGTCTCCGTCAATGTTCATGTGACATTCCACGTCGCTTGAACTTATACGAAAAAAAACTCGCACATCTATGCACGTAAGGTGACAGTTGCTGTAGCATCCACAGTGCTGTCCAGAAGGTGCTCGCATTATCGCACAGCAAACGGGAAATGCGCCCCAGTTGGCCATTTCCTCTTCTGTCTCTCGGTTTTAACGCCGACAGCGGACGAGCAGAGGCTACTTGCTTTCGAAAGTAGGCGAGGGGAGTTAGGGGCTGGCACTGAATCTAGGAGCTGTATTACCTGTTAGACAGTTCAGCAGTGCACAGTCTGGCTGTCACGTTGCAGGTTCCGCGCCCATTAAGCGGGTGCTTTGGGACTCCGTAGTCGTTGTTACAATTGTAGCCTCTGCTGTTCCCCCGTCTCCGTTGGGCCTTCGGGACGGCCTGCGACCGGCGATAAGCTCGAGCTGTCCGTGAGCGCCGTTACGCGCGGGACTGCGGGCGTAACAGTGCAGAGAAAACTAACAGCCGCTGCTTCCACGGCTCAAGTGCCTCCGCCGCGATTCGGTCGTGTTGCCGTGCTCCAAGAAGTTGCAGCCGTAGTCAGAGAACGTTGAAAAAAAATCAACCGCAGTTATTATATGGATACATATATATATAACCCACGCGCATGCGAGGCGACGCACCTGCTTGGGCTTTCTGCTACTCACACGCAGGGCGTCCTTTTCTTCTTTAAAATTTTCTCCTGGTTCAAGAGCTCTGGCTCGGCAGTATGCACTCGGCGGGTTATTTTAACTTTGCTTACGGTCACTATAACAAAAGTACATGAACAACAACAACAACAAACCAAAGAACGCTGTTTTCACATTCCTAATTTGCGAATTTGCAAGTTGGCTACTCAGCGAGGTTGTAACGGTTTCGCGACAGAACTACGATTCTGCATATTAGAAGGAAAGCTGAAAATCGGCAAGAATGCAGTGGTTCCTCCGAGTACGTTTAGCGCGTCAGCAGAAGGCATTTGCAGCGCGCAAGCCCGCGTGACCGAGGACAACTATAATAACTCGCGATGCCGACACACGTCGCGACCCAGGCCTGCTGCCTCGCGTTGCCTGTTTAGCGGCATTTCGAAACACGTGACTATACGTGTTTCGAAACATCACTAGACTCCACTATACTCTCCGAGTCTGCGCGACATTCATATCCAGCGCAGCTTACCATTTGCGCACAGTGCGCGATGTGGCGCAGATCTTTAAGAGGGACCCAGCTCTGAACTCCACATTGCCGAAGGGGCATACCGGTATAGAACACAGCTCGTTGGAAACGTGTTTCAAAGCGAAGCTTTATTGGCGACTCCTCCCGAATGTTGCTGGTCGTGGCGCTGTCTTGCTGGATTAGGTATACCTACAAGGACAGCACTCGAATAACGAGTCGGCTTCTGTGTACAAACATCTGATCGTCATCTACAGGTGTGGCGGTGGCTGGTTCAGCTCGTTACGAAATCATGCCGTGAAGCAACATACGTACCTTAACCCTTTACTGCACAATTTTTTGTTTCCTCAAAATGTTTTTAATGGAGTTGCAGGGAAGGACAACAGTAGCTGTAATTCAATGGAAACTAAATTTAGCGAATTTCTGTGGTTTGAATTTGCAGAAAAAGGGTATGTTGCGTATTTGCAACAACGTGCAAATGAAGAAGTTGAAGGTGAAAGGTGGACTTAGTGCGATTCATACTTAGATCTTTATTTGTACGTGACAATCATTGGGGCACCTATGATTTAGTGTGGAACAAAAAGAAGCAATTGCACTTGCCTGTGCACCACAGGTGGTTTCCACACTTCGTGCACTACGTCGTGCCGATTCCCGTGCAGCCAGGAAGCAATGCAGCGATTCCGCGTTATTGCCAAAATTTAGAACATAGAAGCACAGACGGAAGGCTGTGCCCCCGTGACGACTAGACACAACAGCGTCGTCACGCTGCTTCCCAAAGAGGAAGGAAATTAGACGATGGAGAAAACATTTTGCACACGTATTGAATCGAAACGCATTTACACTCGTGGTTGTCTTCACTCCTGGAAAGGTCGCTGAGTTCACTATAAGCAGAAATTGCTCGACCATAAAAACGTTTGGGAGCCATTTCACTTTTCTGGAGAAAATAAACCATGTACGTATGGTTGCATTTGCCCAACATTGCAATGTTCCGTCGCCAGGAACAAACTGTTCCAAGATAACAATGTTCTTCTTAATCTACAGAGTCAGGAGGATGTGGAGCTTAGCGTAAGAATTTTGGGGGGGCTTTCTCTTACGGAGAAATACACTTACAATTGGCAAAACTTATCCGTGTCACAGCTCGCGGGCGCGCGCAGGCTCCGCCCTGTTTGTTTTGGTAGAAGATGCGAAGGAAGAGCACAGATGGCAGCACAAGGCGGCTCGGTTTTTAGACGAATGTTGCGGAACTGCAACAACGTGTGCAGGCAGCTCATCTCTAAAGGGACTTTGCGTCTGTGTTTAACGCCGTTCATCGGAATGTTGCGTAAAGGCAACATCGTCTCTGCGGCAGATGTATGACATTTAGCGCAGAATTGCCCTATTTAGAGCGACGCGTTCTATTCCATCTTGCTGCGGGTTCGGCGCGTCTATTTGGTCGGCTTCTTGCTAGGTAAGGTGGACGAATTGGTAGAAAAAAGCTGGGCGGATCCGGCAGATGACGTGTTGTCAAGCGGGCTCGACGGCAGAGGCAGCGTAATGCGTTGTCACGTGGTCCACGCACGTCTCGCTGACTTGCCGGGTACGCACGCGTAATCTATGTGCTGCATAACGCGTCGCAGAAGAGGTATAGTTCTATATATATATATATATATATATATATATATATATATATATATATATATATATATATATATATATATATATATATAACACACTTTCATCTAATCAACTTGTTAATTATCCTCAGCGCGTGTTGCAAATTGCAAATTGAAGCCGATGAGATTGCGAGGCGTATCCGCTTGGAACGAATTTCCAGAATGACGCCAATTTTGGAGATATGTGCTTTCAAACGTATGTTTTAACAAAACGCTCTTGTATGCATTGAAGCACAGAGATAACTGGAACGCCCATCGCTCAATTCCGGAAATATCTCAAAACCGCTTTTATATTGGAGATTTAGAAGCGGATACATCTTGCAAACTTACCGGCCAGAATTCGTAAATTACAGTATGTGAAGTAAAGTAATTAGGGACTAAATTAGCTAATTTTTGTTAATTAGTTGAGTATATGTTTCTATTCATTCTGCGAGAGCAGTCGACCTCTTCGAGTGACTCAGCTTAAAGATAATAATTATGCTATCTGCCACAGGCGATTGTTAAATATTCCGGAAAACTTAGAAATGATCATCCGTATAGCAAATATTCAACAGCTTGATTCACCTAGATTCTAACATGGGTGTTGTTCAACCCATAACTTGTTCTTCACTTCATGTCTGCGATTGTGCTCACGCTAGGGAGGTGGTCTGAGTACGACTTCTTAGCGGGGACTTATTGACGACGTGCGGTAAATAACGAACGTGCGTCAAATGCAGAAAAATTACTTTCGACCTTTTGTTTGCTGTCGCAGTAATATATATATATAGATACATAGATAGAACGGTAGTGATCCTTTGCTAAAATTTTCGCCGTATGCTATTATTTTTATGTCCACTTGTCCACTCGGTTCAGCGTTTACCCTAGTTTCGAAATTTCACAACGTATGTTTGGACGAGACTTTATAGACACAAGTACGCAAACGCCCACGCAGGAAGAATGCAAGATATAAGGACCCTCTCTAGCCTAGCGAGCCTTTACTACGGCGTTTGAGAGAGGAGCAGCGGAATTGCCTCTGAATTAGGCGCGTCGCCCACGCCGCTTCTTGTCGTGTGCTAGAGACGAAACAGGGAGAAAATGATGCGCTTCCTGTATTGTTTGCTCGAGGCTTCACACGCTTCCCGGAATGGGATTCCATGTTCTAAAACAAACGCGCAAGGAAGAAATCATCCGGATGCGTGGCAATCTCCCTTTTTCTTCAACCTTCGAAGGGCTTGACGACACATAGGAAGAATCGGCTGGGGAAACTGACGAAAAAAAAGAAATGTACCAGACGACTTCCCAGGAAGTCGTCTGCTGTAAGTTTTTTTATTTCAACAGACTAACATTACAGACGGCCTCCTGGGGAGTCGCCCCTAGTGTTAAAGTGACAAAGAAGAATATGAGATTAGTTTCTGTTGTTAACTTAGTTAATCGTTCTACATGTAGTTATCTCCATCTCGATCTATAATACCAGAGTGATCTTAACATATTTTTAAGCCCGGTCAGGCTTTCTTCGCCCCCAGCACTAATCGCCATCAACTTCGTGCACACTAACTCTGTCTAACACTGCGCGTTCACGATTGTCCCGTCAAGAACGCTGTTATGCTGGTGCACGCGTTGCCATTTGTCACCTGAAAATGCTGGAGTGCAGCGTTTAAATAATAAATACGCACGGAAGGTAGATGGCGGTTATCGTTGCGGGACAGAGATAAACTGTGACCGCCGCACAATTTTTCAGAATTTCTTACCGGGAAGAAAGATAAGTAAGAAAAGAGAAATGAAAGACCGGCGACGACGTTGCCCTGAACTTTCACGCCTGCTGGAAATGGCACGTCATCAATTTTTGAAAGTCTCTACTAGGTTCTTTCGAATTGCTTATTAGTGTATAATGGGACTAAGACCGAGGAAGAAGACCTGCGGCTGGTGGTAGTATGATGGCATGCGCTGATGGAGTATTTACATAACCAGTCTGGCGTCTTCGAGCTGGGGATCGCTGATCGACGCTGAAGTAGTCTACAAGTGCCTAAGCGACTTTGGCCAATTAAGTCAGCATCTTTCACTGTGATGCGTAACGACGTATGCGCTTTTCCTTCACGACAAGACGCTTTGACAGAATGCCTCCTGTTGCTGCATCGGCGTTTGTCTTCTGTTCGCGACAGCAGACGATGGCGTGTGGTCGCGCTCGTGATTTGCATTCGCCCACGCGGATTTCGTAGCACCAGAATGATTATAGATGAGAGAAGACCGCATGCCAAAAAAAGCGCATTTCCGGGACGTCTTTTCGTGACTCGTTTGCTTGTCCGGCGGCCGTAAGAAGCCATCGAAAATCCCGACCTGCTTTGGCGAGAGCCCCTTTTTACGACCAAGCTCGTAAAACAGGAAATGGACGATCGTCTCCGATATTAGGACAAGCTTCATTTCTTCCGCTCTTGTGCCCTCTGCGGCATAAGTTCAGCAAGTTATTTTCTCCGGTGTCTAGTGGTCACCATACTAACTACCTACGGCGTAGATGTGCGTTGGGCTCGCATATCAGCGAAGGCGGCCTCAATCATTTTCGTGCTGTTATTTCAGTAGAACGTTCTCCGCTCCTCCCTATACGCAATAACATTTATAGAATACCAAGATGCTGGAGACGCAGACGTCAATGGCAGCGCAGATGGCACCAACTCTTGACATCGGGTACAATCAGACTGCAGAAAGCTACCATTAGGATCACAGGCGATGAGCAAATTAAAGCATGGTGTCGGGGGGTCAGCGGCGACACGTTCATGTATAGGAGATTCAGGCACAAGGCAAACTAATAAAAGACACAAACAAAGGCAAAATGATTCTCAGTCCGTGTCTTAATTTGCGCCTCAATCTACTTCTAGTCATTTACCAATTAGCCAGCGAGTAGACGTTGCATTCATGAATGTGTAGTGGATCTTCTTTTTGTTTTCTTTCGGCTAGACAATGAACATCACAATAACATTACTGTGGTTTTGTGGTTAAAAAACCCACGAGAAGATGTCGTCTCCATCGCCAGTGCTGAATGTGCTGGGAGAGTTTTCAGGTATTTGTACAGGAATAACATTGATTCGCAGTGGAGGAAGACAACCAGGAAGCTTACGAGCAAGTATGCGACTAGTATGGTGATCAACGTGGCATCAAATAAGATCAAGTGTAAAGTCAGAGAGGCTGAGATAATCTCATGCGTGGCGGCAATGGAAAAGAAACCTGCTATGAGTAACTACTTAAGAGGAAAAAACGAAATCAGTAAAGAAACAATTTATGATAACTCAGAGGGAAGCTCATCACTTTTTCAAGTGAGATCAGTGTGCCCCAGAACACGCACTTAAAAGCGAGATATAAGAAGGAAGAAGCATGTGCTTGCTGGGGTAAAGCTAGGGAAACGATGAAGCTTGTGATATCTGGCCTTATTGAAGCGCTTGGGTTCAGCTAGAGCAGGGGGAAAGTAAACATGTCCGCAGTAGAATTAGTAAGCGGCGACTGGAAGATTGGTCGAAGAAAAGTAGGGAAACGACAAACAATGGAGGCGTGCAAAATCAAAGTTCACAATAGGGGTTCAGAAAGTTTGGTTATGGGAATTCATCGCAGTTTTTTTTTTCCTTTTTTTCTTTTTTTAACATAGGTAGGACATTAGGCAACATAATAAAAGCATGGTTGCCCAACCCATCACCGTGTTCCAACGGGGACGCTCATAGCATCCGTCCATCATTCCATCCTCCCGTCCAGGGCGTGTGACGAGGCGGGATTGATTGAACCGGAGTAGTTACAGGCATTGTTAGCTGACTGTCCAATATAGAAATAGAGGCTTTAATGAAGGAAGAAGATGAACTTAATTGAGAAATAGGGAAAATGCTAGACTGCGATAGGTGTTGTAAACCTGATTAGATAAATGAGGCAACAGAGGGTCTATTTGTCGCCGCGCCGTTTCAAGGCGGTGCGAATAAAATTCGTCATCGTCATCACCACCTGCTTCTGCCGTAGGCAGACAGTTCATAAGTTTATGTCCAACTCAGAGAGCATAGAAGCCGAAAATGATACGCTCCGTAGGAAAATGTGTAATAACCACTGAGCGCAAATTGTCTGGGAAGGTCGAAGATACTACCAACCAGTGGAATTTCCCTGCGGACTGACCCAAAGATCCCTTTATTCTGCATTGCTGTTGACCTACAAAGGAGACAGGAGGACAATGGTATATATTAATCTGATTTATTATATACCCCTAACGGGTTTGATGCAGACAGAGGGTATCCGGGCTTCGGACGGCATAGCGTGTGCGGACGACGAAGCGCTATACCAGCGGACAATGCAGGGAATATACAGACGCCCGCGAATAGGTGTGGGAATGAAGGAACATATCTAGGCCTTAATTTCTAGTTCACAGAAATAATATATGATAGGTTTAAATGAAGGGACGAGTAATGACGTCATATTAATTCAACAGCAAGTCCTACCCGTAGTCAAGCAACCTATGTACAAACGCAAGCGAAGGAAAGGCCTAGTCACATCCCCATGAGGAAAAAGCTGAGGATGCAGGGGAAGTGGAACCAAACAGTAATGAAACAATACACATTAAGGCTACAATAGATGTGAAATGGCGCAAGCCATTTGGAAAGAAGTTATGGCGCCAGCGCTAACATTCACAAATATCTTTCTGTACTTAAAACGAGGCATCTAGTTTAGGCTGTAATTTAACCACTTGTTGGTGGGGCAAATGCCAGTAGGGCTATGCGGTAAAACTACAAATTAGGCATTGCTGGAGAAAGATTGCGGAGACGACAAAGTACAATGCAACGGAATGCCAAGATATTCAAACAGCCTCATCCGTGGGGAATGTTAATTTTCCAGACGCGCTGGGTATCGAAGCTGATGGCTTTACCTGGCCAGAGGTCGAGATAAGCAAAAGACACAATTTTTCTTAACTTTTCGCTTCTTTTTTTGTTTCACATTCTGGTTTCCATGCACTTTTACAAGCATGAGGGCTCCTGCTGCATTTCCAGTTTATTGCTACAGTTATTTCTCTGTCATTTACGACAAAACTCCATGGTCAAGCGTTTTCTGCTCTCCCCCCCCCCCCCTTTTTTTTTTTGGTCGCTTTGTTGCAAATGTGTCAACCTAAGTTAACTATTACGGCAGGTCTGACGCCACTTGCTGGAATCAACGTTAAGCGAAACCTTCTTGTAACGTTTCAGTGAAATGCCGCGCAGCGAGGCACATGATGCCTGCCATCATACTTTAGTTCCAAATATGGTGACAGGAACTTTTATTCCCCCATTATTCCCTTTCATTCACATCGCAGATTACTTGTGTGGTTTGTGTTCGTGGCCGTGAGCACGTAATTTCTTGTGTTCTTATTCACTTTCAAATGGATGCAAGATAATTTTAGCCCGGTTCTAGGGCACTGCCTCGTGTCCCGTCACCGTGTACCACGCATGTAGACCCTGTCGCGAAGCAAATAGTCGGCCGGTCATTAACGGGCGAAGCTCATAATGGCCTTCGTCTTTGTTTTTCCGAGACAATTCGTAGCTCTCGTGTCGTGTGCATTGTTGTTGCGCTGCGATGCAGGGCACTGCGTATACGCGTTTGTGATGCGTCGTTCTGCTGTCCTGCGTGCTGAAGTCCGCGCCGGACTGTCCAGAGCGACCGTGCGCTGAGCTGGCCGGGCACTGGCGGTCGGCCGAGTTTGTTTGTCTCGGCGTTTCCCGCTGTTAGGCTTTGGTGTTCTTGTGTGGCGCGCTTCAGCGTCAGCACATTTGCGCGCGCTACGCCTCTTTGAAACATGAAACGCGGCGCGACCTTCAGCGTCCACAACACTTACTCGAATCGTGCGTTAAAAAAGAAGCCGCCCAAGCGTCGCGTCACTTCGCCGCTTGCTTTCTCTCCGCGACCATCATTCCAGCAGAGCGCATAGGCGCTGCGGTGCGCCCCCCCCCCCCTCTCCCCGCTAACTGCGGTCGCCTGTCGCTTCTTATCGCTTATTCACGCCAGAGCGGTCACTTTGGTTGATTAAGTGCGCACCCATGCACTCGCCGAGCGGACAAACGTGAAATGATAAAAAACAGAAGCGGTCGTTCTTTTTCGAGCAAACAGCTTGAAACGCGTCAAGGTCTTCCGGTGTGCGTGAACTGTCAAACGCATCTTCCCCCACCCCCCACCATAGCTCCTTTCATTTTTCCGCCTTTTACTTTCAATCTCCGGTTCGAGTTTGCCGGCCACAGCACCTTCTTTTATTCGCCCTTGATATTAAAAGCAATTAGAAGTTCAAAACCGCGATGTGGAGACGCGAAAATGGGTCGCCTACGCCCTTCCTCCGCTCAGCCGGAGGTTGCCGGTTCGATAACCAGGCCGAGAAGGCAGCACTAAGCCAAGGATGTAATCCTGAAATTTCAGCATGATGAAATTTTGGTACACATTAAGCATCTCTATTCAAGCTCACGTATTCGCCACTGAAGGCCCATTGCATCTTATATGGCACATTGCCTTTATGCCTATACAAGTTGGAAAAGATTACAGAATTTATTCATCCCGAGTATCAATTCAGATGCCTTCGCAATTATGAGGATGTCCTTTAGTCTTATTCTTGCCGTTAGTGTTAAAAAAATGGAGCCAACTTGATCTGGGTAGCTGTGTCGTGATGGGACGAAACCAAGCTAGGCCTCGTGAATAGCTTTACTAGTACTGCGAGTTGACATAAAAACCCAAAACGCTGCGTGAACGTGTCATCCCATACCACATAACATTGCATCTTAATTATCGTGTTCCAGCAAAATAAATCGTTCTTTATGGTAACCAACGTCGGGAGATGGTTACTTTATCCACAACATGAAAAATTGGCTGCCTGTTAGCTCAGCTAACCCTGGATATGGTAAGCGAAAGTTTGGTTCAGCCTGGCTAAGTCTTGGTTTCAATTGGTTAAGGTTTGATTTAGCTGTAGTTATTATACTTAGCTACACAATCATCGTTAAGCCAGATATGACGGCTGTACCTTGGTCGGTGGCTAGACGTGACTGTGATTAGGCTTGGGTGGACACGCCTTGTTCGAAGGTGCCACACCTGTTGTGCCGCAGGGAAAGCGCAACAGCTAGACATTCACAGAGACGCCTCGAACATGCGCAGCGTCGAAGCACAAAGGGAGAGGACGCGAACGCGGTCACTGCAGTGATCTCGACGGTGCGACGCCTGTTGCATTGCGGACCTTCTCCAGTGAAGCAGCCCGCCAGGAGATGTCCGCGGCGTGGTCAGACGCCGCTTGGCGATGACGGCTCAAAGCCTCCCGCTCCTGCGCAACGCTCAGGGACGGTGGCCCGGCCTCGCTCTCATCTATACACTCTAAAAAAAGTTTGCACCCTTTGGGGTGTATATCTGCCACACAACAATAATCGTCATCTGCCTTGATGCGTTTCCTTTCTTGAAAACGCCGCGCCCACTACTTTCCTGTCGGGAATGCTATGTCATGCTGATAACGCGCATGCCGTTCGTTACTGGAAAGTACCGGGCTCGCAGCATTAAAGAAAGGAAACGCATCAAGGCAGATGACGATTATTGTTGTGTGGCAGATATACACCCCAAAGGGTGCAAACTTTTTTTACTGTGTATGGCCAAGCTCTCACTGACTAGGCGAGCGTGGCGCTCTTCTTAGTCGGGCGCGCAGGGAGTCACGTGGTCAGGAAGCGACCCAGCTGCGGAGAGCGTGTGCGCCAAGTCGGCGGCGGCGGCGGAGCTCGGCACGACACGTTGTCATGGCTACGGCACAGCTGCGGTCGAATGAAGGTCAAATTGCAGGCGACGGCGAAACTCGGTTCGACGTGGTTAGTAAAGCTTTCGCTTTAAGATGCTCCTTTCAGCGCCTCTGGTCAATGTATATAATCAACAAAGCGGGTGTCTAACGTTTAAAACGTACTAGTAGTTGGCTATCAGAAGTGACTGCAGAAGCGAATATGCCGCTGAGCTGTATTTGGGCCTCGGGAGGGTATTTGTACCTCCAAGCCACGCGTGACATATCAAACAGAACCTTGAGCTGCAGCAGTTACAGAGCGTGGGGGATGCTCCGGAGCTAGTGTTGCCATTGCAGTGGCAACCATATTTGCCGGGGTTGAGGCCGAGTATTTGCGACACTAGATGCAGTGGGCAAAAACAAGTGGCACAAACTGCAAAGAGGGTGCGCAATTCCTGTGGCATGCGCCATTCGAACCAACTATGGACCGCGTACGGCGTGCTGTTCCCAGGATACAACGCTCAAAGTGCTCATTTCCCGTGATTCCCCATAGTGAAAACTGGGAGAGAACGGCGTCGGCGCATGTTCCCTTGTGAATGCTGATTGCCTGACGTCATACTCTCTCCTAGCTCTTATTTGTTTCCACGCAGAAAGGAAATAACTACGAGAGAGCGTCACGTTGCAAAAATTGAAGCCAGAAAAAGTCGGCCCAGCAGGTTATCGCGTCGCGATAAGTTTTACATACCACCTCCCGACCATGAATATTAACCCCCTCGCCCAATAATCGGCGCTTCTAAATTTGTATTGCGTCTACTGCCGCGACAGCTAGTCTCAACGCACTCTCCTGCGAAAAAAAAAAAAAGAAACTGCTGTGAGAGCAATGTGCCGCTGCAGTACTCGCACGTTGCAATGAAGACAATAAATTCTTATGTTGAAATTAACGCCCCAAGCACAGCAAGCATAGTCTGGTGAAAACGCATACACGAAGTGGTTGGCAAAGCAGCCGAAATATATACGTATATACATGGAACCAATAACATTGAGCCGAACCACCCAGTGCAGGGTCACTTGTTGGACCGAATTTCTGAGAAAGCGAATGGTATGAAGTCACGATAGCGCTTGCTTGCCAAAGCTGGTTGCATGACGTGATGCTCTTTCTCAGTTTCTTATCTTGCTCCAAGGTAAATTTTTCCCTCTATGTTCAATAGATAAGCACAAGAATGCGAGAGAGAGCGTCCAAAGATAAAACGCATACAGTGAAAAAAAAAATAAACTGCGCTTTTGCAAAAACCGCCATGACACCCAACAATAGAGTCTCCCGGTCCTTGAGGTGGCTGTCGGGTCACGCAGAAACCGAGAGCTCGAGGGATGTAGGCGGCACGACAGAGAATATTTATGAACAGCAGCGTGGGTGGTCGCGCCGAGACAAAGGATAACAATATGAATGAAAGAGACACAAAAGAACGAAGGCGGCGAACACGGCAGGAAAGTGTGACGCTGCATATTCAAGGGGGGGGGGGGGGGCGCTGCTGAAACATGCCGCGGCACCAAGACTGTCACGCCATATTCTTTGTAACTCGTTGCATGCTCTGTTTTCCACGTCTTAGCGATAGCATCGTCGCTGTCGCGACGGTGAGCCAGCATGTTCTCCGGGAGCGACGTGGCGTTTGATATCTCGAAACTTATTCGGAGGAACGCTAAGCGACAGGACAAAGGAAAGACAACACTCGCAAATCAAAGTTTCGAAATGTACCAACAAGCTCAATTTTCAACCCCTTCTGGCCTTTGATATTTGTTTGCCTATACCCGCAGCCTGTTGTATTGTTCCTGGCCGGGTGTCCGTAAAGTAACTGCGCAGCGGAAACGATGGTCCCAAAATTTGTTGTTTTTCTTACGATAGCGCGGTATAATCACTGCAGGAGGTGTGGAAAAGGTCAACAACGTACTTCGTATTTTCCGTGCATTTCCCTTGGTTGCAAAACACATCCTCCGCCAGGAATTCTCGCTGTTCAATCGACAGCACCATGATCACTCGACTTGCATTATCACCGTGACACTTACAAACTGAAGGTCTTACGCCATCATCATCATCATCATCATCATCATCATCATCATCGTCGTCGTCGTCGTCGTCGTCGTCGTCGTCGTCCTCGTCATCATCATCATCATCAGTCTATATTTATGTCGACTGCAAGACGAAGGCCCCTCCCAGTGATCTCTAATTTTTATTTATTTAACTATTTCAATACCTTCAAGGCCCCAGCAGGACGAGAGTTACAGAAGAGAGTGAAAAAGAGCGTTTTAGTCAAAATACAGCAAACAGAAAACATTACGAAAAACAGCAACAAAGCACGAGTTTATGAGAAATGCAAGAACACAACAGGTAACCAGGCAGCTTGTTCAAATACATAGTTTTGTGCGGACGTTTTAAACAAACAAGTGTCAGAAATATCCAATTATATCCAGTTATATACCACATTATATCCAATCATATCGCACTTCAAAATGCGAAGTTCTTATTGGCGCGAAAGCGTCAAATGACCCGTTAGGCCAAAGAGCCAGCGCCTCCAGTCTGTGCCAGCAAAATGGCACCGAAAGTCCCATTGGCTGCGACGCCACGTCTGGAACTCGCCTCGACGGAGCAGAGCGGGTGGCGAAAGGGAGCACCTGCAAGCGATAGAGCGCCAGGCACGTGTTGCGTGATGGGAGAGGGCATCGCCGCGACGCCACGTCACTCTCCCTCTCGCAAGCCTGCGTTATCCGCGCGTTCCTTGTCCGCGCGAGCTCTCGCCGGCGTTCTCACTGCGCCTCGCGGTTATTTTCTCAGTGCACAATTACTTTTCGGACACCCAGTACAATGGCTGTCAAGTTGCTCTACAAATCGTAGGACGCACTAAATTATGGGGTTTTACGTGCCGATACCACTTTCTGATTATGAGGCACGCCGTAGTGGAGGACTCCAGAAATTTCGACCGCCTGGGGTTCTTTATCGGGCACCTAAATCTAAGCACACGGGTGTTTTCGCATTTCGCCCCCATCGAAAGGCGGCCGCTGTGGCCGGGATTCGATCCCGCGACCTCGTGCTCAGCAGCCCAACACCATAGCCACTGAGCAACCACGGCCGGTTCGTAGGAGGCACTAATCCGCCATTACGGCGCAACTTTTTCATGCAAATTTCAAAGCGCGAAGCTTTCTGACAGCAAATGAAGAATGGAAAGCGAAATGGAATGTCAGAAAATGCGAGCGCAGAACTGAATTGCGGTATCATGGCACCTTTCTTAGATCACTGTATACCGTTAATGATTTTTTCACAATGCTCGCACAAGGCTTAATACACGACTCGTCTTCAACGCTCTGTATTTTTTTTTCCCGTTAGCTCCACAGGAGCGCCATTAAGACAGTTCCCTAGCAGTGGCCATTTTTAATTGTATCGAAGTACACACAAAAGAAGGACCATGCGATTACTCTAATTTTTTTCACCCAGCTGGTTTCGCAAGTTTCCTAATTGAGCCACCCGTTTCCTTTTCTTATCACGTCGGCGCTAACTTATTACGCCAATTTATTGAGTCTAGGCAATTTGTGTCTGCTCTCCAGCGTGCCGCAGACCAAGGCATGCACTCAGATATAAATACCTTACAGTAAATACACGTGAAGAAAGATAACAAAAATGAACCGGTGCTTTGAACCACAAGAAAAATGTACCTGTGTTCTGCCTGTTAGCCCTGGTCTCTTTCTTTTCTCATTTGTGAAAAATCGAACCATCCTTTATTGATGTTCAAGAAAAGAAATTTGTTACATAGTTTACGATACTTTCTGGTTTTCTTTTTTTGCCCGCACCCTTGAAAACCTGGTGGCCGGTGGGCTCAGGGGAGAAACGGAAACTAAATTGGCTACTCCACCATCGAGTCGGCTTTCCAATTAACTGGGACTCCACCCGACACGACCTTGTCCGGAGCTCCTTTTCTGCTGTTCTACTCCTTTCCCTCTTTCGTGCGCAGCTTATGCGCTGTTGAAATTGTAGTCGCAATTGAGCAAAATTGTGCTTCTCATTTTTGTACCTTGTTAGTTCTTTCTTTCCTAGTTTCTTGTGTCCGAGCACTAACTCTCTATTACGTCTGCGCTTCCGTAGCTTCTACATTTTTTTCTTCTTCCTTTTGTTGCCGCCTCCGAACCAATCCTATCGAGTGCTATATGCGTGTTCCTGTCGCTTTGTTTTATGTTTCGCAAACTGAAGACGTTGTCCTTCGATCGTCTTTCAACAGTTGCTACCCGTAAATATCGGCCACCGATTTTATCCTTGAACGAAGCTTTAGTTATGACAATGCTGTAAATAAGACAAGGCACTAACTTGATAAACGTTCGGATAAAAACACGCCCATTAACGATGTGAAGATGTTCAGCTGGGACTGTTCCCAGCGAAACTGTTTCAGGCTTGTCGCCGAATCTTGCAGCATCAAATGAAGGCTTTTTGCATTCCAAAACAACCAAATGAAGAAGTCAGCAAAGAAGTCAGCACGCTACAATGCTCCGAATAAGAAAAAAAGATAACACGTCGAAATTCGTGATATCATCATGACGCACGAACTATGCGGTTTGAGCGCAAAATTCAAGAAATTAATTTTTGACCCTCGTATTCATTTGAATAATCAAGCCTCTACTGCCTTTCTCATCTGTTTTATCTCTCTCTCTCTCTCTCTTTACCGCAAAATCAACGGAGATACTTCGAAATATTACTTCAGTTTATGGAAGATTACTTTAATAGTATCGACTATTTAATGTTTATCATAAGTAACCGTTTAACGTGCGCCAACAGAACTCTACGCGAGTGCCTTTTTTTTAAAATTCCGCTTCCATCGGAATGCGGTTGTCGTGTGCAGGAGTCAAACCCGCGACCTCGTGCTAAACAGCGTAACACCACAGCCACCACGGCAGAGTAAGAAATGGAAAGCGCGTCATGTGGTCGCGTGCGAAGGAGAACTAATACTGCCCACACTTACGAACGTTGAATAGGTTTTAGGCACGTCTTCTATTACTCACATACCAATGTGCGGTGGCAAGGAACGAATGGGAAAGCGCGGTTACTATCACTTATTGTGCGCCCGGCTCGAGTGTAACTGACACCGGTTCATACTATTAATATATATTATTGTTATTATCATACGGTTCATGCTATACTATGTTTTAATCCTGCTGCGCTGGCAATGCCGACCACGGTTTGGCTACACCGCAGTCGCGATGTTACCTCAGTAGAAATTGCACTGAGCACAGGGATCACGTGGAGGGGCTGAAGGCATTTGCGCACTGCTAATCCGTTTGACTCGTTTGTGGGTTTAGCTGATATGAGTGGATGGGTGGAACAACATTATTGAGGTACATCGGAACGCGCACTAGCACGTGGAGGGCCGCTCCCACGTCGGGTCAGAAAGCGGGGCTATGAATGATAAAAAGAAAGATTACTCGGAGAAGTGCTGATAGACGCAGAAAATAGTCAAAAGAAACGCACAGAGGAGGACATTGTATACCGCACCTAGAGGAAGGAACGAATAAAAAGTTGGAATGTTTTAACACATGCACAATGTCGGCATTTTGAGGCTGGGTTGCGCATGGCAAGTTCTTCGCAGCCCATTAGGCCGTCCCTGCAATGTATGGCGAAGGCCACGGTTTGAGAATATTCTCTCTCGAGAGAGAGGGCGTGCTTCCCAATAGCTCCATAAACGTGACGCTAAGTTCTCGCCTCGGCTAGGAGTAAAGCCGACACTCTACCAGCATATCTGAGAAGTCATCGTCTGGTTTCACCGCAACCACGTGATGACGCCTGTGATATGACGCTTGGAACACCAAACTGCATTTGCATGTGGAGCTACAACAGTCTTGTATTTATACTACCGTGGTTAGATTTTTTTCATGCTTGAGTACAGTAGCTGTATTTTGCAATTCTGGCTCGACGTATAACCGAGCTTGGCGTGCCTGTTGATTCTCAGTGAAATAGCGGAACATCCTTCGGGGTACTGTTGACGCCGACTTTTACGCCTTCCTCTTCTTTGCGTCCCTGCGCTAATATATGCTGTGATACCTACTGATATCTATACTGCGATCGTTTATCGCTGCTGAAGACACGGCCTCTTAATTCTGTATTACGCTTTGTGGGAGAGCTCCGGTGCATAAAAAGAATGTTCCCTAATCACGTTTTACGTTTCATCACCACGGTAGTGCTTTGCGACGGCCCGAGGTGGCGTTCCTGCGGCAAGGCCTCAGGAGCTGCACACCGCCCTTAATCTGCGAGCCCGGGAAGTGAAGAGCCAACGCGGACCGGCTCTCTCCGATACAAGCCACGATGGGGACGAGGCAAGGCCAGACAGCTTCCGGCGGCAAGCTCATTAAGCTAATGGCGTTAACAACTAAGCCCATGGTGTCTACGTCTTATTCAGCAGCGCCGTGCTGCTTTAGATCAAAGGGTCTGCGCACGCAAATTTAGTCAACGACAGTGAAGACGCCCATGGGAAAGAAAAAGCAAAGAAACAAGAAAGGGGAGGAGGATAACAAGAATTGATGAATCGCGAGGTGGTTCTTTCAGGATTAGACCATCGTCGTTGACCCTGCTTGGTTCCGCCTACTCTGGCTCAATAATCAAGCCTCGCGTAGTTCGGTCCCGTCTAGGCCTGCCAACTGCTGAAAGAAAAGAACATGCCACGTCTGATAAAGTGGTTAAATGACGCCACGATGTGGACAAAAACGAGACTGTCGGGTGGCGCAATCAAGCGGCTAGACTGCTTAGTGCATGATTTTCAAGTGAAGTGCGAAGTGGTGAGGTGGAGGGAGAATACATTTTATTGGCTGATAGTAAAGTTTGAATCTTGGAGTCTTTCAGCGCAGGCCTTTTTAATAAAATTACATTGAAGGGCGAAGCGTAGTCGCTCGGGGGCCGGTTTCTAGAGTCCAAAGTGGACGTTTCAAAGCCCAGATTAAGCCGCCATTACAAATATACGCAAACATGGAAGGCAAACAACCCGTTAAAGTTGTTGCGACATTGTTAGCGTTAAATTTTTTTTTTTCAGCTCTGTACCTGACCAGATGCACGTAGAGCGACGCCACGAAGTGTAACTGTTGGCGACTAGGCAAATGAGCTTGGTGGCGCAACCCACACCCCGTTTAATCGGGATGCTCATGGTATCCATCCATCCATCCATCCATTCGTTCGTTCGTTCGTTCGTTCGTTCGTTCGTTCGTTCGTTCGTTCGTTCGTTCGTTCGTTCGTTCGTTCGTTCGTTCGTTCGTTCGTTCGTTCGTTCGTTCCTTCCTTCCTTCCTTCCTTCCTTCCTTCCTTCCTTCCTTCCTTCCTTCCTTCATTCATTCATTCATTCATTCATTCATTCATTCATTCATTCATTCATTCTATTCCATTCCATCCACTACTTGGTCCTCGGCGCCTGTAGCTAAGGTCAGCCACTTGGCTGTTGTGGGTGCAGAGTGATCTTATAGGGCCCCGAGAAAAGGGTGGAGAGGGGGGCGGGAGAGGCGCTGAGGTCAAGTACGACAGAATACGTGTTGCATGCTATGGTTTGCGCCGCAGCTTCCTTGACCGAGGTGGAGGCTTTGCGTCGTGTTCCCAGATAAAGTGTTGCGTTGATGACGTAGTAAGTACGTTAGCCTGTTCCTGGCTTGCATGGCTGTGCCCTGTCATTTAGCGAGGCGTGTGACAGAATGGTGGGGAATTGTCGTCAATGAACTGCGTAGGGCGCGAGATTAGAGCCAGGGCCTCGCAAGCGAGACGGAGAACAGCAGTACACAGAACAACAGTACACAGACTCTAGGGGTGAGTGTTCGCGACCGCACAAAAGTAGGCGTATCTGAACCAGTTAATCACAGTGATCACGAGATGGGAACTTACAGTATAAGAAATGGGTTGTAACGCGTATGGCAGGCATTGATAAGTCACGAACGGCGCATTACCGCTGTCCTCGAAAGGAAAAGTATGCAATCATTACATTCTACCGGTACTAACATATGGGGAGAAGCTTGCAGGTTAACAAATATGCTTGAAATGAGTTTAACGACCGCACAGTGAGCAACGGAACGAAAAATGAAATGACATGTGTAATATCAGGAGACCAAAGCGGGATAGCCGATATTCAGCTTGACGTTAACAGGAAAAAATGGGGCTGGGTAGATCCTGTAGCGCGTAGCGCAGATAATTAGTGGTCAGTTAGAGCTACAGATTGTGTGATAGGAGAACCAGAGTTAAGTCGAGGACAGCAAGGAAGTAGGTGGCGTATTAACAGGAGCAAGTGCGCCGGCGGAATATAATGGGGTCTTATCAGACTCAAGACACGGGCAATTGGAGACTGCCTTCGTCCTGGCAGACATGAAAAAAAAAAATAAACTGCTGATGATGACGTTACTAGTGATAATGTTGAGGATGAAGAAGCTGTTGTTGATGATGATGATTATGATGACTATGAGGATGATGATGATCGCTTTTGAGCTCCGCGCTTGTGCACTTGGCCAGCTGGGTCGATGGAGTTTTGCTCCAACTTTTCCAATGGAGGAGCTTTTTTTGTTTGTTTGCAAGGCAAAGCTCTTCGTTTCTTTCCCCCTGATCATCAAACAAATCACAGAACCTTAAATGCAGCTTTACACCCTTCACGTAACACAATGCGTAGTAGCCTAGATCTATGACGTAATGCGAGCCTCGCCAACAGTGACATCATCAAAGGAAGCACCAGCAAAGTGACAAGACACGCCCGTGGTGTTCACGACTTCATCATGGCCATTCCGAGTTGCGGGAATTTAATTCCTACTAGCCCTTTGAAATGCGCACTGTCGCTAAAGAAATAAGGAAGCAAGCGAGGAAACATGTTGTTTAGGACTTTACCGGAGTTAGGTATGCGGTGTATTTGGTCATTTTAGTGCCAGATTTTCATCTCGATATAGTAGAGGATACAGGATGCGTTTTCCTTTTAGTCGGGTTACACGTCGAATAGAGTGCTCGTTGTTAAAGTTGTGCCCAAGCCTCATCCACAAATATCGTGCTCTGTGTGGTTGCTTTACACTGTCTTTTCCTTAAGTTCCCTTCTATGCTTTGTGTTTGCTGGCTGCTTTCCGGAGGGGCCGGTATTCGTGCAAACAGAAGCTTGCGCGAAATTGAAGAAACGGAAATCGCCGACGCGGCTGGAGCATTGTGGGTTAGAATCCATCACGGATTCTAACGCGAGCGTCTAGATTCTCGCGTTGCGTTAAGACACAAACGGCTGAAAAGCTTACCAACGCCTGTCGCATCCGTTCAGGACCACGCTATAATCGAAGTGATCCGTTGTGGATTCACGCGTTTTGGTAAAAGCCTACATTTCGTATATTTCCATCGAGCAATGCGCCTTGGGCATTTTCATATATGTATCTTTTTCTTTCTTTCTTCATGGTTTGCCGAGGGCCCGCTTCTTCCGATCCAGAGGCCTGTTCGCCGAATACGTTGCAAGAAAAGCCGCTACGACTAAGTGCGTCGAACATAAGCATGGATTTCTCGAAAACTGGTCTACCCTGCAAACAAAAGCTAACCAACGTTTGTTCTATGTACGAACAACTTACAGAATAGCAACAGCCTAAATAAATCTCACCAAGCGATTGCAATAGAAAACAAGAATATTGGTTGAGATTTCGCTTTAAGGAAAAATAGCTTTGAAAAACACATGAGACACTTTTTATTCTCTCTCTCTCTGATGGAGGAACGCCTGAAAACGGTACGACGACGGCAGCACTTTGAGCTTTTTGAATACATCAAACAGATGCACTCCAGATCGCAATGCCACCCCCTCCCCTTTCACAGCCGCTCCCTTTCAACGCAACTATGGTATAAAATTTTCCCCTTCGGGTATCCCTACCTCTCTTGTCCTCACCTCCTGTACCCTTCCAACCCACTTCTCTCGACTACGCGCCTGGCCTCAGCAGACCTTCCCGGCACATATTTTACGGGCATTTTCAATGCGCAATCTCCATAGCGCCGAGAGGACGGCCCTGCTTCTCTTGTTCGGGAATGCAAACTGCGCAAAACCTCGAGAGTATAACGTCCCGCCATTTCCGACGGTCCGTAAAGTATGCAGCCACCGAAGGCCCCAAACACAAAATAAGCCAATTGACAGAGAGATACGCAGGGACGTGGAAACATTCCACACGGAAGCGCGCTGTAAGGGTCGTCCCCCACTTACGAGTAATGGGCTCTGCCGAGTGCCGCGAGAATATTCGCAGTACGCGTTATTGTTTCTACCACGCACGCACTATTTCTTTTTCGGAATTCGCATAGCGTACATGCTTCGCGTGGCCGTGTTGGCCTCGAAGTCGGAGAAGTAAAAACACCGTGCTAGCATACTGGTTAGGTCTCCAGCTAACTGGGGGAGAAAACAGAGAAAAGAAGAAAGCGAACGCATAATTATGAGCGCACGAATATTCGAAATATCCAACAGGCATAGAATGTTCTCTGCCGTTGAATTCGCGTTCGATTCGAGAATCCGCAATTCGGAACTGTCGAAAATTCGTTTCTCTCCAATGTTAAAGGATACAGCAACGCTTATTAACGACTTCGAGGGTGAGAGGACTAAGGTTGTCGAGGTTTGATCCGACGCAATTCGGCTGCAGAAAGGCTGCGGCTGCTTCGCGGAGATCACCGATTCTTTATCGAGCATGCGGGATCGATAACTGCCTGCTCAGCAATTCCCAGTCGCGTTTAACAAGAATGGCTCGCTTTTAGGCGGCTACTATACGAATTCGCACTGTCTGTCTATCATTTGGGTAGACTCACAATGTTTGCATCCCTTTTGAAACAACGCGCTGCTTTGAACCAGCACGATTCTTTCCTTCAACGCGATCCCCCCTCTGCACGTTCTTCTGGTTGTCTTAATGTTGGGGCGCCACTGTCGTGGTGCCCCGGAGTGCAGACAGAAGTTGTTTCTCGTGCACAAATTCCTCAGTGGTTCGCACGTACAACTGCGAATGAAGTTAGATGCATGTGTAAGTTATTGCATAGCAGTGTTCTTTTTCTTTTCTTTTCCCCCAAACGATGTCCACGCGAAATTAGTTTTTGAATGTGTTAGATGTGAAGATATATATATTCAACCCGATATTTCCATTATTTTTTTATTTTGAGGTTAGTACTTGATTCGATTCGAAAAGTTCGCTAGTCCGACACGATAACAAGAATCGATGAAACAATAAAAAAGAAAAAGCTCGTATTTATGACGCCGAGCTCGAATTAACATCAAAGCTCTTCCGCAGGAACGGTTCGTAAAGGCGAGTGCCAGCCAAATCGCGACGTTGTACATGATATCAGCCATAGCGGCCAGCCAATGGTAAGCGAGTATCGCCAACGGAAAGCACCGCGAACTCGCGTCGATTCCACACAAGCAAAGCGCGTCGTACCCCACGAACGTGCCTTGTTTGGCAATCCTTGGCAATTCAGACGTTCACGTGGCAACGCAAGTGGCTATATAGTTGACCTTATTTAACAGTACCTCTTGCAGCCAACTTCTCGTAGCTGTAATCCTTGCAACGTTTCGTCGTGCGTACATGCGTTCAAATATTCGAAATTTCGATTGCGATTGGAATGTATGCCCTCTCATTTGATTCGAGAATTCAGACTTTGAGGTTCCCGTAATGTCTTTTTCTTCTGATAATACAGGGGGATCATTTTTAGATTTTGCGGAATTTCGTGGAGATCGCCTGCGGTGGATGGCATAGTTCTTGTCCCCGAGCGGGATTGTTCGAAGGGGTGGCTATTACTGGCAAGAGAAATGGAAACACATGTTTGACTAATTAACGAAAATAAACTAATCAACTTCTTAATTAACTACGTAACGGTGCGCATTGTAATTTACGATTTGTAGCCAGCGAAATTGCAATACGCATCCAATTGAAATGAACATCCAGAATGGCACCAGTTTTGACATATTACTTCCCAAAATGCCGCACCTGATGCATGGGTATTCCGGTTACTTTTGTGTTTCCATAAATGAATGAAAGTTTTATTTTAAAAAATTAAGTGAAACAACAGTGCTCTTTTATGGCGAGTGTGATGGCGCGTGTTACCGAACTGGTGTGATTTTGTAAATTCATTCCAATTGAATACGCCTTGCAAACACACCGGCAACAATTCTTAAGTTGCAATATGGGCCGTAATGTAATAAAGACATTTATTAGCGCATTTTTGGTAATTAGGTGAATCTGCGTTTCGATTTCTCGTGCTAGTAATGTCCGACTATTCAAATATTCCAGCTCAAGGACAAGAATTAGGTTATGTGCAACGGCCGATATTTAAAAATTCTGTAAAGCTTATAAATGATCTCGTCCCGTATATCATCATCATCATCATCATCATCATCATCATCATCATCATCATCATCATCATCATCATCATCATCATCATCATCATCATCATCATCATCATCATCATCCTACGTTTCTGTCCATTGCCAGGACAGAGGCATCTCTCAGCGATCTCCGATTACCGCTTTCTTGCACTCGCCGGTTCCAGCTTGCGCATGCATATTTCATCACACCACACAATTCATTGCCGTCTTCGGCTTCGCTTCCCTTCCCTAGGCACCCATTCTGCAACTCTAATTACCTGTAACCGCTATCTGTCCGATGCATTACATGGCCTGCCCAGCCCTATTTTTTTCCCTCTTAATGTCAGCCAGAATAACGGCTATCCCCTGTTTGCTCTGTAATCGACACCACTCTCTTCATATCTCTTAACGTTACGCCTAACACTTTTCTTTCCATCTCTCGTGTTGATGATTTGCGATTTTAATGGCGCAGCAGCCGTGCAGGCTATAATCCACCAAGCACAATTTCCATCTCTCCTTGCGCGGTCCGTAACATGTTTTCAAGCTTCTTTGTTAGCCTCCAAGTTTGTTTCCCCTATGTTAATACCAGTAGAATGCAATGATTGTGCACTTTTATAGCATATATAAGGTGCAAAAACACTTGGGAGTACCGAGGGAAAAAGAGCGACGGATATAATGTCAGTTCCGAATGATTCAGGTGCAGGATACATGCGGTTGTTGCGATGCATCCCCTGTGCGAACATAGGGCACATTACTCCCTCAATGATTTACTTTCGTTCGATAAAATGGCTCCCGTTTAGGCAGCCTACACACAAACTGTACCTTTTCTTTTACCAAAGGACTGCGGTTATATCTATCTATCTATCTATCTATCTATCTATCTATCTATCTATCTATCTATCTATCTATCTATCTATCTATCTATCTATCTATCTATCTATCTATCTATCTATCTATCTATCTATCTATCTAATCTATCTATCTAATCTATCTATCTAATCTATCTATCTATCTAATCTATCTATCTATCTAATCTATCTATCTAATCTATCTATCTAATCTATCTAATCTATCTAATCTATCTATCTAATCTATCTATCTAATCTATCTATCTATCTATCTATCTATCTATCTATCTATCTATCTATCTATCTATCTATCTATCTATCTATCTATCTATCTAATCTAATCTAATCTAATCTAATCTAATCTATCTATCTAATCTTTTTTGGGGTGTTCTTCCCATTTCATCACGTTGAGTTGATGCATTGTTCGGTCGCTGTCTTATTCAGCACTCTCCGAAGTCTACGTATGCGTGGACGTAGGTAGGTGCGAATTACCGCAACGGCAGGTTCTCCCTCTCCTCAATTTTGCGGAGACATTGTTAATAGCTTTTCATAGCGCCTTTTATTTTTCCCTGCTATGTTACAAGCAGGAGGCGATACCCCGCCTTGCAGCGACAAAGTTGATGCATCTAATTATTTCTTTTCTATTTTGAACAAGAGAAATGTATTAACTCTCGCAAACCAACGTTTGCCAACATGTTTCCTAACTCTCCATTTATTGCCTGACGCGTTCCGAAAGCTGCAGGAAATAGAATAAATGGTCTGCTCTTTCCAATACTTTCTAAGAGAACGACGCTACGTGCGAAGAACGCTGAACCGGTCAGAGAATCATTGGGCAACTGTTAATTGAGTTAGCGCAAGGATTGATATGCGCGAGCATGGGCAAGCTTCTACCCTCCTTTGTTTCACTCGCTGGCTGCTTTCGTACAGCTCTGTGCCATTGAGCAATTGAATTTATCGAACGTCACGGGAAAGAGAGAAGGAAGAGTTAATGTCTCGGCTTACAAAAACCAGAAAAAGCTGGGGAGCGGGCCTGGAATGTAGAAACGGCTGTAAAAAAAAAAGCAAGAAAAAAATGCAGGAAAGCAGTGAGAAACGTCGGAGATAAACGAGCAGCTATTGGGAGGACGATGAGAGCGAAGTCGAGAACGAAAAGCGAGAAGCAACAGACTCCAGCGATTGGCGCCTCGAATGTGTATTCGCCGTGGTGGCAGGTGGAAAACTGCTTTGAGATTAACGACCGGATCTGACAAAGCTTAGAGGAGGGGAGTTGGCGGAGGGGCTCTGACCGACATCATTCATGTTTGCAGTTCGAAGTACGAACGTCAAGAGGGAGCCGAAAGCATATTTTCAACTTTCCTATTCGTTTTTAAGCCACCGAATGCATAGTGCGAATGGTCAGTTCTTAAGACAACCAGCCAGCTGCTGGCCTGCCGGACAAGCGGATGGAAGAAAGGAAGGAAGAGAGGAAGAAAGGAAGGAAGAAGGAAAGAAAGAAGGAAAGAAAGAAAGAAGGGAAGAAAGATAGATAGATAGATAGATAGATAGATAGATAGATAGATAGATAGATAGATAGATAGATAGATAGATAGATAGATAGATAGATAGATAGATAGATAGATAGATAGATAGATAGATAGATAGATAGATAGATAGATAGATAGATAGATAGATAGAAAGAAACGGGGAGGTTAACGGGAGGGTAGCTCAGGTAGGCTACCCAGTACCGGAGAAAGGAAATAAGAAGGAAGCAGCAACACTCTGCTATGTGTGGCCGCTGACGCCCAGGTTATTTCAGTGTCACACACATACTCGCCGTGACGCGGTGTCACAGATAGGCGTACAACACCACACAGTGCAAAGCGCTACATCCCGCCTCATTTTCATCCCGCCTACCCACACATCACGCCACCTTTTTAATTCGTGTAGTGTCTAGCGTTTACACCCCCGGTTCCACTAACACTTTCAACCAATCATTTTTACCATTAACAATTGAAGAATTGAAACAACTAAATTTAATCACACCCTAAACTTATGTACGAGCTGTTCGCTATACTAAAAAAATGCATCCTTGGCTGGCTGGATATCCGACTTTCTTTCCCAGCATTCGCAATATGTATGTTTCAACTCTACCAACTCAACCTTGATGCCTGTTTCATCAGGCGTTCCCCAAGGTTCAGTACTGGGTCCTCTTTTATTCCTGCTTTACATTAATGATATCCCCCTACACACGTCAGTTAAAATACGCCTTTTTGCAGACGATTGCGTTTTGTATCATAGAATTAAATCTCCAACTGATCATGTTGTCCTTAACAATCCTTTCGCTGACTTCTGTAACTGGTCCTCACGCACAATTTGTTTCCTTTCCAGAAGCGCTGTGTTTCTTTTCCATTTCTGAACAAGACAGTCGTCTTTACCGATATCTGGAGTTATGTGTGTCTTTTTCGTTTCTCCCGAGATCAGTGGGGCCTTTTCAGAGCGCAGCTCCTCGGCTCCCATTCCTGGGTTGAACATCGGCGTCCCTTAGGGTAGCCCCGTGAACCCGCTCGTGCCCCTGCTCGCGCCTTCGTCGTTGCCTTCTTCCACAGTTGGTTTCGATGTCGCTCATCATGGCAGCGTTCCCATATTGTCCGTCCTCTGCAAAGGCGCTGGAGGCACTGGTCCACCGCCACTCGCTGCGGTGATTTCAGTCTCTAATTATTCGCCTCAGTATATCGCTAAATGAAAACACGTATACAGCTGCGCTCAAAATTAGCGTTAGGGAGCGTCGTAACTTTCGGACATTCTTATAGCGTAGCTCTTAGACGAGCGTTCCTGCGGCGAGCGTCGGCGTCCACGTAACCGAGCGAACGAGCACAGCGAACGACGAAAGAGCGAACGCGGAGCGCAACGGGAGATGAAAGACGGCGATAGCGAAGAGAGCGCGAGGAGGAAAGCGGAGGAGGAGGGTAAAGAGAAGACGTCAGAAGAAAGCGTGGTGCTGCGCATGACGCGCTCTGCGGTGACTGGTTACTAGATGGCGCCACAGTAGCGCAAGTCGTCTGTGCGGAAACAAAGCGCTGCATCACCGGAGGTCTGTCTGTGAGCGGCTGCCGGGAATCGCGCCCAGGCGTCAACCACGTGCTGGCTCTCGCGTTCTCCCGATTAGCGAGGCTTTCGCGCCACGCTTCGCTCCGCTTCTAAGGTGCCGCACGAGACATATTGTCCGCGCTAGTCAATTATTCGTTTTGAACACATGCACACATACACGCAGTTTATAGGAAAGGGAAAGCGAGGAGCAGGCTGGCAACTGCCATCGGAAGGGGCACAACGCCTGCCTACTCTTCTGAAGGGAGGTGACAGCAACACAGAAATGGAAGATAGGAAGGAGGGGAGGAGAGAGGAAAGGAAGAGCAGCAGGACAAATCTAAAGAATAAAGTAGAACACAGTACACTACGCACGTTGTTCTGCGCAGCTTCGACTCTGCAGCCGGAATTAAAGTGACGCCGCGTCGAACAGCCTGCACAATTATCAATCACATCCATGGCTAGTTCGCAATGCGGCTAATTGTGCACTCCGCGATGAGACGCCAAGTACAGCTGCACGCAATCACGGTTTCACCGTGTTTGCGTGCGGCTGTACTTTGGCGCCAATTGAAAAGACGCATAGAGCTGCGCTCAAGTTTCGCATTAGGGAGTATATTTGTGGGTGAATTTCTTTTTCAGCGGGAATAACACAAGGCCAACTGCGGCGTGCGACGTTTCCTGTCACAATTTTAGAATCTATACCTATCGCAATGTAAATAAAAATGCCTACGGTAATTTGAGCACTGTTAAGGCGGCTTACGCTTATCAGAAACAACTGCAGATCACTGACAAATACCTTTTCCCTACAGGGAACTTAATATATTCATGAAAATATGAAAGTGATCCTCAAAATTTATTATTAAAGCGACCTTTTCACTTCGACAACAAACATAAGAACAAATACTTCGATATTTACATGTATCTGCTAGCATATACTATGCTACAACTGCCAATGTAAGCATCTTCCTGCGATGCGCTACTTCTGTATGGAATATCACATACGTGATTGCATTCTCGAAATAATAAGGTGATAACTTTCTTGCGGATCACTTACGCGTGACTTGTGCAGTTGTAGAGAGACAATTAAAAATGTATTGCGTTCTCGTCATCCTTACACGACTGATGCGACGTTCATCCTTGTGTGTTAAATGGGCTGGATCTTAGACCACACTGCACAAAGGCCGTAATGTCCCACACACTTCCCTCCAATTTTCGTTATATTTGATATTGGTGGCCGTTATTTTTCTTCCATGAGAGCGGGCTACATTCTGCGGCTTTCGCAATGACCACCCATAACAGTGAGGAGTGTTTGCATACCCAGTGTATTGCAAAGGTCTTTATAGGAACCCGAATTGAGGTACAACGGCTAAAGGGCCTGTCGAAGGCAAGGCAGAAACATAGGCTACCGGTCGGACCAGCAACCAGCAGCGGCTACAGATTTATTCGTGAGAGGGCTTGGTTCAAGGAACCTGATTATAGCGAAGAAGTACGTACAAGTGGAGCTCAACGACGAGGAAGACGACGGTGCCACATGATCCGTAATTAACGCATACGATTTGAACTTCGCCCTACATATAGTCTACAATATGTCCCATATGTTCATCAATATACAAGCAAGGTGCCTCGTTTAGTTCATCGATGACACAAGGGAAGCCTATCACGAACATAGTGTAACTATGCTCGCGATATAATGAGTGTCTAAAACGAACGTTTATGAAAAGGGTCCATGCAGGCAATGATGCCTAGCATAGGGAGATCATGGTGTTGCTTGAGGCGCCTACATCCTATTTCGGGGATCTAAAATGCTTGTCCCACCCCTGCAGCAACTCGTGTCAATGTTATCAAAATAAATCGATGAAACACAAACAGGCAAGCAGGCGGGCGGGCGCAATTATCCTGCCTCTACCGTCACGTTCGAAATAACAGGGTCATTCATAGAAGGTTGCGACAACGCCGCGCAGTTAAATTAAGCGCCACGCCTAAATTTTTTTTCTCGGCCCACATCGGTGTCCTTCCGGCGAGCCTCACTGGCTTCCGCGTTTCCTAATAGAGCTGTCTAATTTAATGGGTCCTCGCCGGGCTACTCTGAAATATCGCATTATACCAGACCACTCACCGTAAGCCCCAGTGGTGTACGTTCTTTACGGCTCGAACAGCGTAGAAAAAGAGAAAGAGAGAGAGAAAATATATAGGGAGGTACTGCAGTGAGGTTGACTAAGACTTTGTCCAGATAAACTGTACGTAGCCACTTAAAAGCTTTTACCAGCTCGCATGAGAACAATTTTCTCGGGCTTGGACAAACCAATTCCCACCGTCGCGATGTATAACGAGCCTGCATTGACGACGCATTAGGTCTCGGCAACCAGAGTCGGCTGTTGGCCAGTGAGGGGCGTTCCCTGACAAAGATGAGGACGAGTCAGTTTTGTAATCACCGAGCAGATTGCGCTGAGGCATTCGCGAGAAGGAGCCGAACCAAGTACGTGCCCAATATTTGCTTCCAACGGAGTGTTGAGGGCGGGGTAGTATTTCCTTCCTCACAAAATATAAAGACGCCAAATAAACCGACACACACAAGAGAAGAGAACGGGACAGCGAAACTTCGTTATCATTACATAAGGCCGAGAAGGAGTTTCTTGAGCGTTGTGTATCATGAATGTTTGATTATATGCGGGATTGTAAGTTTGCTCTGTGCGTATGTGTTGACTGACGGTATATATGGTGCCTGCGTTCTGTGATGGCGTCCTGTCCCGTTCTCTTCACTTGTGGGTGTCCGTTTATTTGGCGCCTTCATATTTTATAATGAACAGCTACCAACTAGCCAAACAAGAAGGGATTTTAAGTATTTCCTTCAGTGGGCTGGTGCATGGTCAGAGTTTGACTTGATAGACTGGACTTGACTGAATTTAAGGCTGAGTGCGTCTCACTTGTTTTTCTGGGTTGATATCCAGTGCGTTCGAATTATTCACGTGAGTTTGTGTACGAGTGTGTTTCGTGTCCTTTTTCAATATTTGTGGCTTATGCGAGTATTTTTAATTGAAAAGGAGCAGCCGGTACCACATAAAGGCGGCGAAATCTTCTACACATAATTTTCTAAAGAAACAAAAATACTGCCCATATCATTAGAGTTTCTTGTGCTCACGTCCCCTATTTCTGGTGAACTTAAGCGGTTGGTGTGCTGAGTTCTAGGGAGCTCAACTTGATCTTGAAGCAGCTTCTTTATGAACATCAACTTACTATCCCTGGATCGCCATCCTGCGGGATTCCTTTTCGTGATACGTTGCAGTAGTTCTCGAGCGAGTGCTCGGATTTAGCAACTCTGAATTTTCTATTGAAAACAGAGGGCATTCCAGTGCTGGATCCTTGCGGATTTGCCCCGCTCATTCGGTATACGGAGAAGGTATGGAATTGCTTTTGTTTCTCATTAGCTCTAAAACGAGGCACACGTACACGTCCTTGTGCCGTCTACGGAAGTGACGCAAATGGCACGGGATTTTTTCCCTGCTGAATCTGTGCTCTGACCATTATGTTAGTCCATTCGAAGCGAGTAGTCGAAACTGAAAGCCCAATCAAGAACTCATGATCAACCACTGGATTACAAACACGAATGGTTCCGTCTGAATGAAAAGAAAAGTCGCAGTTTTGTCCGAAAGGCGAAGCATCGATTGCGATAGAAATTCAGTAGACAGTTGTACGATGTAAGGATAGTAGTTTTATGAGCCGTATAAATTTGTAAGCATTCACTTACCAACTAAATTGATAAGCATGGCGCCACGAGCGCACGAGCAAACATGAACACATATCACTCGATGACCGCAGCAACTCGCTCTCAGAACGCTGTACTGAGGAAGCGTGGCAGCAGCAGCGAGCGAATTGACCTTCGTGCTGCCTCTCGTTTCAACGTGAACTAAGCGGCAAAAACACAGTCCACACGAAGCTACCAGCCCTCGTCGCGCCTAGGCTTTGTCCCCATCGCAGATCGCTGTCAAGACAGGATCCGCGCAGCCGCGCCTCGTGGCGTGGCTGCGCGGATGCGGCCGTCGGAGTAGAACACCCCTTCCCTCTCCATCCCGTCAGCCCGGTGCAGCGCGCGCGACGGAAGACGGCGCGCTTCTTCCCCGTTTTCCTCCCTTGCGCGCTCGAAATTGAGCCACCATCATCGGCCCACCGTCGCGCGCTTTCATTCGCACATACAGCACACGTCGCGCGGCGACGATGTTGCTGCCCTCGGACTTTGTATGGATGTAGTGTCCCTGTAACGGCAATCGCAAAAATATTGTCACTTGTTGAATGACCTCATGGTATTCAGCCTACCCGCTACGGTAGCCCAGTGGCCAGGGCAGTGCGCTTCTAAGCTCGAGGTCGCCGGTTAGATCCCGGCCGCGGCGACCGCATTCCGATGGGGCCAACCTCCGCAACTGCGTGCCTCAATGACCAGGTCGTGGTTCTTGCAAGTAGAACACCAGAATTTTAATCTTAATTCTGCTTACTCGTGCGGCGGTTAACTGATTCATGAATCATGGTTTTCGTTGCACGTATCTACGCATGCCCTTGAGCACAGCACACGGAACTCAACTGGCTCGCCGAAAGGCAAAAAGCAAGAACAGAACAATGTATTCGTAAGTCAGACTCAGAAGCAGAAACTGACAAATGCACTGGGAATTTCGCGATTTGCATGTTTGCACTGCAGTCTTCAATTCCAAGTTACCTTCATATCTAGCGAAGAAAAACAGCTTTTATCGGGGAAACCACGTTCCATATACTTTTGCTCAAGGGTGTCCGCACGCGCTACTGGGCGTTAGATACTGTATACCCTCCCTGAATGACGGATGCTACATCTCCTTGAAGGAATGCAAATCGTTGCAGGAAGGAGGGCGGAAGCTCCACGCATGTTTTGGCGAGGGACGAGAGGCAAGAATGGTTGGAATGCGCTTCCCGCGTTTGTGTGTTCCGGGTACGCAAGCACGCCTGTGGATCTATAACACGTGATAGGGGCGCGCGCTCTCTCGAAGCTCGCGCGGTACCGAGGCAGAACTGCGGGGCCGCTTCACCCAAGCGAATTCATTCCTGGGCGGCGGGAGGTTGGAAGCATGCGTGCGTTTCCTGGAAAGCGATCCCACGGATAGAATTGGCCCTGAAGTGGAAAAGAGGAGCGCGGAGTGGAAGAGGAAAGAATGCGGTTGCCCGCAGCTGCTTCGGCGTTCCGTGTAGCGGAGGGTCTCCCGAGTGTCAGGCGAGGAGGTTCGTTCAATCAGAGAGAGGGAGAGAGAGGGAGGGAGAGAGAAAGAAAGAATTGGTATCGTTGAAGAAGGGAGGCAGGAAAGTGGTTGCTTCTTATTCGATCTGGGTAAGGGATATTAGTAGGTACGAGGTACTTTGTCACGGATAAGCGGTGGGGTTGGACGTCTAGGTTAGGTTGAGATGTCTAGGTATAGCGAAGCGAGTGAGTGAATGAGTGGGAGATTCGACGACAGGAGCTAGAAATAAGTATCAAAGTAATGCTGAGAGCCTTCGTGTTGGCATACAAGCAGGCATAGCGTGCGCAAAACGAGCAGACGACTGTGCTGACATTTCGCCCTGTTTATAGCTCGCTACCTTAAGCTATACTTATTTGTCGGAAACTATTGAAAAGTAGGCCATAGGCCACAGTCTCACCTTCAGAGAAAAATACCGCCATTAAAGAGCGTCGAAGCTATTTGGCTCCCATTGTAAGGTAGCGGCAGCGCTGGCGCATTTTCGTGATATCGTGTTCTACAGGTAACGTGCAATGTTTCCAGACTTCCTATTCTTACGGAACTAGGTAAGCCCTGTCCACACTAAATGAAACGCGACTCACAAACAAAATGACTGACAGAAAGAAAGAAAGAAAGAAAGGAAGAGAGAAAGTATGAATGAATGAATGAATGAATCAGAACACGACCTTGCGCCTTCCACATTCCTTAGTATTTGTAACGTGGTCTGTTCAATGCTGCTACGTTTCAACGAAAAGAGCACGAGTTCTGCGCAGAGTACGAACGCAAAGGCGAGAACAACACAAGTGCTTCGTTGTGTAACCCCCATCACATTATCGTTTTAATGTTCGACGGTCCATGCTCTCGTTTGAACGATGAACGGAATCTAACTGATACAACTGGTGGCTTCCCTTTCAAAGGGAGGCGACGCAACAATTACGCGTCAACATTTTAAGCAAAAGCTATCTATCTATTCCAGTGTGCTCTTGCTTCATATTTTCCTTCTACTGCGGTCCGCTGTCATCGAAATGGCATGTGGGTAACGCAGCCGTGTTAGTGTCGCGTATCTTCGTGGGCAATGTTTATTTATAATATATATAAGCACCTTGCCGGGGTGAACCCGGGTGTTTCCGTTTTAAATGGTTTCGTGAGCGGTTGGGTTGGCTTCAGCCGTAGTCTGAAACGATTGCTCGCCTTTCTTTTGCTTCAGTTGCGAATTGCAATAAAAGAAGGCTTCCACGCACTAAGTGCTGCCTGATTCAGAGGGTTGATCGGCTAGTCATCCAAACGTCATTCTTATAGTGGCAAAAGCAAAAAGCGCCTTGTAAGGAAAGAAGCGGATTATATGTCGCACTCCAGTGACGGGTGTCAAAGGCGCCTCATTTATTGGTTTTCCGGTGTGTCCTAGATGCTGAAAAGACGAAAGAGAACTCTCCCTCTCAGCTTATTTGCTGTTACGACGTTGTTAATACTATAGCTGTAATAGAACAATCAACCTACTTACTTTTACATAAACCACACATGATTGAGGAAAAAGACTGTACATGCGCCTTTTACGTAAGCTATTACTGAAGCTTTCTTGCTGGGCTTCCTCTCGTAGGGTCTCTGGCTTATAAATCGTGGGCCGGTTACGCGTTAGACGGGTCCTAGTCGGTCCATATATTAGGGTTTCTATTCCTAAAGGGATTCGCTTACGCTCTCCGATGCATTTAGCAGTGCAGCCTCAAGCAAAGCACACAAGGCTGTCGCTCTGCCGCATTCAATGTATCGCGATGTTCGCGGGCCGCCCAGCATCTGGCTTAGTTAGCCTCGACGTGTAATTGGTTGCAGCTTAAGCACCGCTAATATAATGGGCTCAGCCATCTCGCCTGTCGTGGAAGTTCGGTGTTCTTTTGTTGCTGGTAAGGGAGCTACTTAGTTGGGAGCACCACCGCGGATGCCAGTGGTGCAAGCCAAAATACAGCGCAAGTGACCTTCTCATCCTAATGATTTTGCTTCCTTTCCTTTGGTCAACGTTGACACGCGGTGGTATGTAGTCGTTATGCAGCATAGCAAATGCACCTGCATAATGAAGTGGTGGTCGAAGACACTAGTCCTGCAGAATAAACAACGTGTTTACTGTACGGAATATCTTAACCTGATGTTTACCCTCAATGTTATGAGCGCATGCAAGTAGATAGATAGATAGATAGATAGATAAAGTAAGTGGCCGAGTAATCAAAAACAAAGACAAACAAGCCTAGTCAGAGCCAAAGGACAATTTGAAATATATGTGAAGTGTGAGTTTCGTGGAGCGGTTGCACAAATATAGTATAAAAGTACCCCCCTTCTGAAGTGCGTTTTGCCGCATTGTGTATCGAGAGAGTACGGCAAACTCGGCTACGAGGCGAGCATGCCGTACCGCATGGTGGCATCAACAAAGTGAGTGGAGATTGTTTTTGGAACTTCGCAAACAAAACATGGCATAAGCTCTATAACTGAATAACAGTTTAAATGGAGTCCGCGTTTAAATCTACATGAATGTCTGCGTGTCATGCTGTCTACTTGTCTTTTACACTCGGCCCAGTCCATTGGAATAGTTATTTCCCTATTTGACTATTGAACACTGGAACAATGTACCTGACCATACCCTATGTTAATCCCTTACAGAACTCGTCAAGGCCATGAAGTGCCCTAACCCCTCCCCTCCCACGCCTCTCCCAAACCTACGTTTATGTGTGTTGCACTCTAAAGTTTCCTACTGCTGTTACGACTTGCCATTTGTTTCGTAGGCTTCGGTTTGTTTTCCCCCTCATACGATAGCCTCATTAGGGACTCCAGTATCAGAGAATGAAATAAAACAAAATGAAATAATGCACGGCGCCTCATCCCCATCTTCGTCTGAACGCAGGCCGCACTGCTCCGCACCAGTGCCTTTTGGCCGAAATATTCTCCTTCCCCTACACGCCTCCCCCGCTTGGCCAAACTCAGAAACACGAATGCGACGCTCTCTCGAGTGAGTGTGGCCGTAATTTTGCGGCTCGCTGCCCTCACCGCGGCAGAATGAAGATTGCTTCAAAGGGCGCCATCGCGCCTCGGTCATCAAGCCCGATTCGCCATCACCGCGTCCCTCGGCCCTTAGAGCGATCAGTGACCGTCGCGTATAATATGTATAAGCGGCCCACTATAGGACGGGGCCCGGAATTACCACCTCCTGGCGCCGACCCTCCTTTTCTCTCACCCCCTTTCCCACTCCGTCCGCCCCCCCTAAAATCCCTTTGCTCCTCGACACCATCCCCAAACTTCCATTTATAGGGAAGCAAGGCTCGGCAACTGCACGTCAAGAATAGCCACACCACCTTCCCGCTAGTATATAAGGGAAAGGATTGGCGAGGGGCGAGGGTAAGCCGTGCGTTCCTTGGCTTTGTTAGGGAACCGGCGTGGGCGGGGTTCCGCCTCGTTCGTATTAACCGCACGTTTGAGCCTGGCACGATGAATAAATGATAATTAAACTCCCGCCATTCCGGTCAGTGAACTTCCCCCTTCTTTGAGACTTTGTTTCCTTATTGTTATCTTACCTCTCCTCGAAGTTTATCTCCTCGGCATCTACGTTGCCTTCTTCTCATTTCGCGTGCCTGCCAATCATTTGCGTCGCTGTCACGCTATTCGTGCCGAAACGCTAGCGCGCTGAATCAAACTTGAGTTGCACCAGAAATAAGCGAACGATAAAAGAATGAAAGGAGAAGGTGAAGATGAAGTGTGATTAACACCAGAGGGGACACCAGAAACGACAGAAGAGAGAACAGGGCGCTGTGAATTGAAGATAAAGTCTTGGTGGGCCTCTGACACATTTCCGTACATTTGTTCTCATGGTGAGTATTAATAGCGAATCATGATGTCGTTGTGCTGCCAGGTGGAGAATAATTAGGCCAAGCTATACGGGATACTTTCGTGAAGTAATGCATATAGAATTCGTGCGGTTATCTCGGGCGTAGGCAATGTCACTGACTTTGACGCAGGCGCCACTATCGTGAAGTTACTTAAATAGCTTTCATTCATTGTGAAATAAGTGAATACAATTTTTTATGTTGCTGTATTTGCTGTCGGCACTTTTTGATACCTTCTAAATCACCTACGTCCGCGACAGAGAACTCACGGTGACGGTGTCATCATCCCCTTTGAAAGAAGCGAGGGATGGAGCCGACCCATGCTACAAATATGTTCTCTCTGCTAAAATCCGGTCAGTCATGTACGTATATAGGCACTGATTTCTTGAATCATGCACCAACTATAACTAGCCCTTCAGTCAATCAACCAAGCTCAAATAGTTTTGTTTATTGTTCTACAGTGTCAAGTGGATCAGCCTGGGAACGGTGGCGTGGATTTTGGCCTATCAAGTTATTAGGTGAGCGCAACGCACATTTCCCGATGGCGTGCTGCTTTGCATGCATAAAACTGGCTCCGTGGGTGGTAGGGTTGCTCTGCATAAATTTTATGTTTTAATGAATCTACTAATAAGTGAGCTCGTAGTACAGAGTGATGTCGGCGAAAGTTGTGGCTGTGTATGGGTGGCTCAGTTTTGCCTTGGCTGCGAAGTTCATGAAAAAAAAAGCGCTTCTTATTACAAGCCGTCCTTCTTGATTAGCATGAATATTCAGGTAAATATTGGTTGATCGAAAGAAATTCATCAGCAAAGTTCGTGAAAAAAGCACTTCTTCTTAAAAGCGGTCCTTGTTTATTAACATGAATTGTCAGGTAAACATTGGCTAATCGACAGAAATTCACCAGCTTCTTCTTTGAAATGTGCAAACGGAATGTTCACTTTTCTGCTTGCTTCGCGGCTCACTCTCTTGCTCGGTTCTGCTTTTTGCATATGTTAATAACACTTTACGCTTAAGATGGCTCGTTCCGAATTCACAGAAAGGGGAGCGCGTGAAAAAAAAAATTCTGACCAAGTGAGACTTACAAAAGGAACTGTGCCATACCTCATCGTACCAGACGCTTCTTCACCTGCGTTTTTTTTTGCGCTCAGAGGTCTGTACTTAGCAGAAGGAGATGCTTAACTAAGCATCTAGTAGCAGATGCTTAGGAGCACTAGTGGATGCTTAACTGAGCATCTACTAGCACTCCACTGTAGGTGCGCATTTCCTCATGCGGCATAGCATTATACTATGTCATAAAAGTGGGTCACACATAACGTTAGGTAGCTCGAAGTGTGAGCCTTTCTGCACTGTGTGCTTCTTCGTGCGGCAATTGTTTGGCCTTGCAGTGTAGTCCTTCAGTAATAAACCTCCGAACCTTTGTACAAGACTTTCACTTGTTTCGCTTAACCTTTTCCTGCATTCCACAGATGCACCAGGAGAAGCCCATCATTCCTGCGCTACTCTATCGAAAATATTAACTCAAGCTACAGAAAACACGTGGTACCATGGCTTCTTAAAATATTAACTGAGAAGTACGAACTCAACTTGGTAAATGGGCGAGCTTTTCTGTTCTGTATATCCAAATGGCCACACGAGCCACTGCCATTTACGTTTCATTGGAAACAAACTCCAGCAATGCCCTACAGTCTTCAAAAGAAGAAGTAGAAGAAGTCGAAGAAGTCGAAGAATGGAACGCTAGGTTAATTTAGCAGCGGAAGACGCGATAGCCCACTTGGTTTGAATTAATGTACGCAAGTAAAAATGACTACAGCGAAAGAAGCGAGACTCCTAACCCAACAGCATGCTATTCAAAATAGACAGAGCGAGAGCTCATTTAACGACACGGACCGGTGAATCTGAACAGGGCGCCGCGAGCCTCCAACCAATGGGAGCTCACGATTCATGCTTTGTTCGGGGACGGTTAGTTTTTAATACAGCGAATTCTTTGATATCGCTGCACTGTTTCTCATTTTGCTTCACTTTCGCTTCGTAGTATGCAGCCCCCTGCGTCACCAGAGGCTTGCGGAACAGTTCAGATGAAAATTTAGAAAAAAAAAGTAGAACCGTATAGATGAGCCAAGAAATAAAAAAGGGGGCGAGGGGGGGGGGAGAGAAGACCAGTACAGAGTATAAAGGTTGGTGCGTGGCTGGTTGAAACGAGCTGCTCTATTGTCACCAAGGAACAAGAAACGGCGTTTAAGATTGTTTCGTTCTTCCGTGGTTAATGCGTTTAAAAAATCTTAAAGATATTATTTGGAAGGGAAGCTTCATCTCGGCGCCGCCGATTCCGCTCCAAAGCTGTAACGTTCTTATAAAGCAACCGCTCAACCACTTTTCATGAAATTTGTTGCACCCCCCCACACACTATCACAAGCCCAATAAAAGCTTGATTATGGTTAGATAGGAATTCACAGACCCTGTGTTAGATTGCGCTGTTGAATGCCATCAATAAATATTACTAGGAGTTAGAGCGCGAGGCCGACTCGAGCTGCACGCTGTAATATATATATAGTTTAGCCTGCAGCACTCCTGCGCTTCGTACTTCACTTATGGTGCGCTCAATCGCCAGTAAAATGATTTGACTTATTTAGCTTCGCCGCCATTGTAGCTTATGCATCTGTCGACGGTCCATGGTATGAAATGCAGGTTTCTGTTATTCTGAGCAGCAGTGGAATAAAGGAAACGGGGAAAAAAATACACTGTTCTCACTTCGGTTGCAGGACATCACTAAAAGCGCATATTTAGCCACAGGCGTGTATACTCAGTATGAAAGTTGTTGGAACTTCAGAGCTACAAAGTGAAAAATGACAAGAAGGAACAACGACGCATTCACATAGCTTTATTTTTCTGCGTCCATTATCGCTTGGGTCGTGCCTGTCTTCTCAGCCCTGTACTCAAGTCTAGTTTCTTGCGTTCGGGGACAAATATGTGAAGGATTGCATGTCGTTCCCCTCGGGGTCGCTAGAGCATAAAATGCCTGAAGCTCCGTTGACCTCCACTATACCGACCCCACACTGAAACGTTCTAAAATGCGCTGCATGGTGGCGTTGTTGTCGTGACTGTGCATGTATAAATAAAATTCCACGCTCGCTCGATATACCTTCTGCTGCCGGCATCTCATTAGGCCTCTTCTCACAAAGCCGACCTGTTCGAGTTGATGGCTCCTCTTCTTTCTTTCTTTCTTTCTTTCTTTCTTTCTTTCTTTCTTTCTTTCTTTCTTTCTTTCTTTCTTTCTTTCTTTCTCTCTCTTTCTTTTTCTTTCTAGTCCATCGATGTGTACGTTTTGTTTGCTTGCCGTCTGCCTTTCTCGTTTTCCGATTCTCTGTGGAGCTTTTTTTTCTTTCTCCCTTCTCGTCTTCAAGCTCTGCTTCATTCGTTCATTCTTTCATTATTCCTTCCTCCTTTCTCTATTTTCGTCGTCTCATTAGATTTTTGTTTGTTTCTTTGCGTTTGTCGTTTTATTTCGCTGTGCCGTTCGCTCTTTGTTTTCGTTTTGTTTCCTTGTTTTTCGTTTGATTTTGCTCTCTTTGGAACCCACGAAAAGAACGGTTTTAACGCCAAAGTCAGTGGTGAGCGGACGTTCAAGGACGCCCCAGCACTGTCTGGCACCCAGGCGAATACGGATGAAAGAGAAAGAGAGAAGAAAATAAAAGCAATGAGAGAGATAGAAACAGAGAGAGAGAGAGAGAGAGAGAGAGAGAGGGAAAGAGCGACAGGAATACGCTGCCTTCCTAACCGCCCACCTTAGCGGTTTTCTGACCGTCTTTTGTTTTCTTCTTTCCATTTTTCTCCTTTGGTCACTTTTTTTAAGGATTCGGTCTCATTTTTGTGAGGAGCGGATGGAGACATTTGCGCAATCGCCGTACGTGCGTAAAGGCGGGTTCATCGTAGACGAAGATGTCCCCCCCCCCCCTCAGTTTCCTATTTTTTGTCCGTATTTCGCGACGTGAGACAACCAATGTGTTTATTTTTTACTTCTTTTCTTAGACACCTCGCTAGCTTTTTCAGTTCGTGGCTGTTTTCTTTAGTGTGAAAGGCAGTTCTCGATACTCTGCATGGAAAAGAAGAACCGGAAAGAAAAAACGTTTGCTGCTCTTATAGAGATTCTCCACCTATTCTGTTTTCGACCGGTGTCAAACGGGATTTCTTTGGCTACTTGATTGATTTTGAAGGTGCAGAAACGGAGAAGAAAGGCTTGCGAAGTGTCGGAAACATTCCCAAATTTCTGTTTCTTAAATTTTTATTTCTATTCGTTGAAAAAGGGAGCTATAATGCCGAATGCAATTACGGACCCCGGGAGGACGATTGCTTCACAGCCCTATAGACAAAAAGCCGCTGGAAGCGGCCTCGTTATTCAAACGCAAGGTGGTTATTTTTGCGCACCCTTTTGAGAAACTTCGCCGTTGTAGAGAGATTTTATTGATTTCCAGTTAAGGATAGTTCGAAGCAGTCTTGTAATCATGTGGATGTAGATTTAATGCAGCGACTTGATAGTGAAAAGCAGCATTTGACACGCCATCCAACGCCACCTGATCTTAGGGCCTTAAGCCTCAAAGAGGTCATACGTCTATGGCCAACATATACATAATGAAAGCTATCGCTAGTGACACTGCAGAGATTTCCGAAATGTACGATTCAGATTTTGTAAATTTAATTGTTGGAGCGATAATAATAATTGTGGGAAGTATTTGGTAAATAATACTTGTGTAAGGGATAATTGCTGTAGATAAATGATCCCAATTTCTGTGATTCGACGTCAAAATATACGTTTTATTTTGCCCTATCTTGAGTTCTTTCTTTCTTCCTTACTTTGTGCGTCTTTATGTGACCGCTTTGGTGAGCTATCATTAGTGCATTTGTGTGACCGGACCTCACGTTTAACTTGCTTGGTTCTGGTGACTTTTCCTTCCTTCTTTGCCTGCTGTTCCCATGGGAGAAGGCGCAGTACCTGTAGCAAAGTAAATGCGCCAACATTTCCTATATGTTGTGTGTTATAGATACATGGCGCGTAACGTTCCAAAGCTACACTGGGGCTACACTAGTTGAGGGCTCTAAATATTCATTACCTGGGTTTTCTCTCAGGTGCGCCGATGTCTAACTATAAGAGTCTTGATGAATTAGGCGCACGTCAGAATGCTCGTTGTTGCGGCAGCGCGAGGTAGACGACGACAGGGCGCTAAAACAAGAGGCATACAGGACAAGCCGCTGGTCTAACAACTGAAGGTTTACCTCGCTGAATCAAACATTAAAAAAGAAATAAAATCCACACACAGGCGAGTGCTTTGTAATAAAGGGACGCTTTCGCTGCCTTGTCCGTTGCATAGAATGACAATAAACACAATTGTACGCTCGTCACTTTTTAAATGGCATCTATTTAGCAGCCTCTAAAAAGCTTCGCATCAATTCCAGCCCGTGCTTTGGATTTGCATAATTCATGTATACTTTTCTACAGCGCTCTCACCTCTCCATTGTTAGCCCAACGAGTACTCTGCTGTTGTACGCCTCTTTTTCGGTGTGTCGCCGTGCCCTTCGTCAATCCACAATAATAAACACGAACCAAAATCGCCTGAGTCAACAGCGCATTCGATTGAAACGCGTTCACTACGACGACGGCAATCGAAGCCTTAACCTAGTCCTCAGCGGGAGATAATCATAGCCACTACGCCACCTCCACGGGCTTGGCTTGGCTTGGCGCCTGCGGATATGGCTCAATCCACTAAGGGAGATCGACCACAGGTGGGTGTAGAAAGAAACCACTGAGCTGCAGGTGAAAGTACGAATGCTGTCGTGCTTAGCAGGCTGAGCACGAGGTCGCGGGATCGAATGCCGGCCACGGCGGCCGCATTTCGATGGGGGCGAAATGGGAAAACACCCGTGTGCTTAGATTTAGGTGCACGTTAAAGAACTCCAGGGGGTCAAAATTTCCGTAGTCCTCCACTACGGCGTGCCTCATAATCAGAAAGTGGTTTTGGCACGTAAAAACCCAAATATTATATTATTATATTATCATGCTTAGCTAGCCGGCGCCTTTTGACCCGTCGATCAAACATTCAGCGACCAACAACATGAGCTCGCCTTCACACTTACGCTGCGAGTGTTGTTTCTTCTAGGCACAAGCTCGGGCTCAATTGACAGTTAGACGCCACTCAAACAGTTTCGGCGGCGTCTGGTTCTCCACCGTCACTACAACGTGACAATATACTCCTAGACCCACTGGAACATAGGTGTCTTTATTGCTGGAGTTAAGCCTAACGGCGGCTGCACTATCCCTTCTAGTGCTTACGCACTACAGCATACAGCGATAAGCTCATGGTACGGCGATGTCGTTGTGGAGAACACGGGGAAGAAAACGTGAGCCCGAAGGGGAAAGAATGCTCTGCCCAGCTGTCTCGAGAGACGCTTGGGATGGGCACTTTATGTCTAGACAAAAGCAACGGAGAGCGGAATGTGACTACTCGAGGGCCATAAAGGACGTTTCCTGAATATCGTTTCGAGTGCTTTGCAGCCGTCAGCGAAGGGTTACAATGTTGCTATGACGCAGTTCTTGCGTGCGCGTGCTTTTTTTTAATTTTCCTGTTTGTTTTTGTCTGTGTGGAGAAGAGCGCCGTAACGTTTTTGAAGCAAGGCATTTTTGGATTATGTAATATCGAGAAGAAAGAAAAAACAGAAGAGCAGGTTTTGAGCTTTTCTGAGTGGTCTGCATCCAGCTGTTGTTAGTCATTCACTGTAAGAAGTTTTGTCGACACATGAACGTTGAATTAAGCAAAAAATAAAGCGAACTGTATTTTGTCCAATGCAAGCTTTTGCTGAGGAAAGAAAGGAAGTAGAAGTGTGGATAAGAAAGCTTAGAAAATGTTTTTTTTTTACGGCTTCTGATCAATGAAGGTTTAAAAACGGAACACGGACTACGTTTTTTTTCTTTCGTTGAGACGCTGTTCACACTTTTCTAAAGGTAGGACACGCGAAGGTGTCTTCGTGCAATTATTCCAGGCATAGGAGAGGGCCTCTTCTAAAAGAAATATAGAATAACATTTGATGAATAGGTAGAATGTGACACTTTTGGTGTTTCAATTTCGCGTTTGTTTACTTAATGAACATAAAGCAGGAGCTGTTGCTAATCATGGTATGCAGAATAGTATGAAATCGGGCATGGCATGGCGCATGCTGTATAGTTTATGCATGGCGAATGATGCATGATGCATAGGCTAATATATATGTATATAATGCCGGCGGCATTGCTGGTCATGGTGTGTAAGTTATTGCGAATTTCGCAAAGCAGCGTCGACGTCTCATATAAATATTGACACCTTATATATTGATGCCTTCTAATATCCTTTTTTTTAATAGCAGTTTTTATGCTGTCTAGGCATTCACAAGAGTCAATGTTGTTTCGTGGCATTTCATTTCCTTCCTCATTCAATTCCTCCGGCGCAACGAGTCACTTGTACTGCCAAGAGGTTGAGCAGGAACATTATGAGTTAGCTTGATGATCTCTTATTTTTTTTCGCATTCTGACTGACAGATAAGGTATACGGATCCGGAAATACAATAATAGCATAGTCATATATACAGAAACAAACAAAAACGTGCAGATCTAATGACCCATATTTAAAGGATCCACTGCAATAGTTAGTGTGGAGAAAGAAAAAAAAACTAGGCCAATACATATCCACGCCATCAAAAATCGCAGTGAGAGGTACTAGTGCTGCACATTAAACAAAGAGAACTGAAAAAGATTGAGCCGTTGCTTAAAAGGCAGTAGAATTCAGTCGTGGCGCGAGTTCTGTAGAGAGAGAGAGAGAGAGATGGAAGAGGAAATGCAGGGAGGTTAACCAGATATCAGTCTCCGGTTTGCTACCCTACACTGGGGATAGGAAATAGGGGTTAGAAAGATGACAGAGAAGAAAACGCAAAAAAGAACAAAAATAAAACACACACACATGGAGACTCACAAATTTTGAATCAAATGTGTGTTCTAAATTCATCAAGAATGCAACTTCAAATCAAACGAAAACAGTGCACTGCCGCTTCTGCACTTAGTACGGTCATACTAAGAGAGAGAGAAAACAAAAGACGTAAGCGCTCGAGCTGTTCCGTTCACGGATGTTTTTCTTGTGCCGGTGGAATTCCGACAATGCCAGGACCGGTGACCGTGTTTACGGAAGCAGTAGCGGGGCTTTTGTTTTCCACACAGCGATAAGCTGTTTCCTCACTCGAATGGCCTTGTTTATCTGTGCCCTCAGTGCCACTGAGTGAATCGCGAGCCGACGAAAGGGAGAAAGCGGACAGCTGTCGTTCGGGTGCAGAACAAAGCCTTTGCACACTCGTGCCAGGGCAGAACAAACAGGGGCCGGCAGAACACGAAGCAGGTCAGTCCACGGGGGCGATCTATCACTGTCTTGAGAATACTGCAGTCCACGAACGGGTGTCTGCACTTCCACGGCCCGATGCACATTAACTGAGAATAAAGAAAAAAATGGCAGACAAAAAAAAAAAGAGAGAGAGAAAATCTCGAGCCTCTGAGGCACAAAACAAGGCACGTGGCCTCGAACAACCTGACCAGATGCTCAAGCGTCGGATTGGAACAAAACGAGAAAAGAATGCGCGGCCAGGTTGGCTGTGTTGAAGCGCAGCCTCAGAGACCGGCGGTGCGTTGTTCGGAGCGCAGAGCTTCGTACGAAGGATGCTGGAGGCGAATTTGGCGCTACTGTCTGTCTGACAATGAACACAGTTTCTTACGAAATTTAGTAAGGAGAGCTCCGGCGTTCTGATTGTTCAGTTACCACGCGAACGTTCGTCGTGCTTCGTAGATTCTTGTGGCGTTACTTATTACGGTTTATCTTTCTGAATCTCCAAGCACCGTATGTTTTCTAATCTCTCTATTCTAATCACAGGAAAGTAGTAAGACTTTGTGTACATTCGTAATTACTGCAAATTGTGATAGTTGTAACTCAATATATTGTTTAAACAAGTCAGCTTGCAAAGACACGAAGTCGTTTGAAGTCATAAATACAAAATTTAGGCGAATTCAAGCATTAACCACCCTTTCTATGCTGGATGAACCACCATGCTTGCAGCCCCCTTGGACACTTCCGCGAGAGCTCTCTTTGGTGACTTTGATTCAAAACTATGTGATAATGATCTGTATATGGATTTGCCTAAGGTTTGCTTTGTCTTAAATCTCTAAGAATTCTTTCAATGCAATTTCTGAAGCTTACTTTACATTATTGTATGAATTTTCACATTGCAATATGAGACTCATTTAGCTGCAACCTTCTACCATGAAGTTACTTTCGAATCATAAGAAAATTCGTTCAGAACGAAAAAAATGACAGGAAAAAGTTATTTGCGGTTAATGTTGTTAGGAAGGCGTCATCTAGATCCACCTATATGTGTACTCAGTAGGGTCCTGATTTATTTGTACGTTGCGAGTTACCCAATGAAATGAACTATTTAGTGAATAGAAAATAATTGACCAGCTGTAACTAAACGCCGTGAGTTTAACACGCTGCACTATTGAACCACAAGGAGCAGTACCAAAAGCGGCAACGTTATTTGTCATCGAATGCGTTGCTAACCACAAGGAAATCCGCGTAGTAAATGATTGCAGCGCGATATTTCTCTCTAGAAGTGTAGGTAATAAACTGCACTGCAATGCATTCATTCGTGTGTCTAAGATAACGTGTGAACCTGGACGGTCGTGCATATTTCAAGGCTATTGTCTTGGAATACGTGGGTATTGTTAGCGCTCGCTGTCTGTCTGTCTGTCTGTCTGTCTGTCTGTCTGTCTGTCTGTCTGTCTGTCTGTCTGTCTGTCTGTCTGTCTGTCTGTCTGTCTGTCTGTCTCTGTCTGTCTGTCTCTGTCTGTCTGTCTGTGTCTGTCTGTCTGTCTCTGTCTGTCTGTGTCTGTCTGTCTGTGTCTGTCTGTCTGTGTCTGTCTGTCTGTCTCTGTCTGTCTGTCTGTCTGTCTGTCTGTCTGTCTGTCTGTCTGTCTGTCTGTCTGTCATCTAACACCTTTATCAGGTGCTAGCTGCTGTTCTTCCCATCTTACGGTTGTTTAATTACAGCTCTTTAATTCATCTCACAATATATAAATGAGCATGTATGCCGCAGGGCAGGCTTTGCGAGCGAAAAAAAAAACCACTTCCCATCCACAAAAGGAAAAAAAGCTCGGCATCTCGTCTATGAACAAGTTCGTTCTTCACCTGAAGTTTATATAAAACTATATTCAGGAAAAGTTGGCGTACGTCAATGCCATAAACATAGCCAAAGGAGCAAGAAATACTAGCCTGTGTCAGCGTGATGAAGAATAGAAAATAACCGACATCAAATATTTACGCAGTTTTCCATACCCATCTCAAAGCTAAGACACAAATCGCCCAACCATGTCCTGCCATCCTGATATTTTGGGCAGTTGCTTCTTTTCCAAGTTTCCGTTTATTGCACTTGTTAAGTATCAAAGAAAAAAACTGGGATCTTGCCACAGAGAAGGAATGAAAGCTAAAGAATTTAAACGATGCCACTGCTTTAACGCAAACAGGCTGCACTATGCTCGTTTCCCGCAAACTTAACAGGAGACACCAAAAGAATAAAAGATAACTTCTATCCCCAAAACAATGCAGGGAGTGCCATAAATACACGTATAAAGGAACATCATAGGCATGAAAAGAAAGTTATACGTGGTATATGTAACCGAGCGTAGAACGTACATGTTTTATAAAAGTTACCGCAACTGAAGGTCTTTAGTACAAACAAAAACAGTAAGAAGCACGGCATGATATACGGCACGAACCATTTAGAGCTGTCGGCCGAGTAACAAAACTAAGCAAGTTGCGTATAAAATGAGAGAAAAAAAAAACCTTGTTGCCTCGATTTTTCAGGGCGAACTACGCAAACCGTGGCAGCGTACACCAGCAGTCCCGGTAATCTGGGAGATAAAACAGGGACTCGGAATAAGCCTAGAAAGAGGCAGGATGCCCGAGAACAGGGCTGGGGGCTCGTGTTGTGTTTACACACCGAGAGAATGGAACCTAGCATAAACAAAGCAGCTGGGTTTCATCTTCCGGGATCATTCTCGGGCTTTATCACAACGGAAGCAGCGTTGCAAGAGGTGAGCGAGCGGGAAGGATAAGCATCTTCGCGTATAAAACAATGCATCAGCAGGAGAAAGACAGAGAGAGACATGAAGGAAAGGAAAGGCTAGGAATCAACAAGAATAAAATCCGGTTTGCTACCCTACATTGCCTGCCATGCGGACGTAGGAAGTTAAGAAGGAAATAGAGAGAGAGAAAAAAAACAGACCATGCATACGATCAATGCTTTTAACAGGACCTCAGTTAACGCTTGCCAGTGTTTGAGTTGGATGATATATTTAGAGTCGACTGCGGTGGTTTGGGGGTTTGTTCCCCTTCATTTTCTCAGACAAAGGCCGGCGGTCAGAGATCATCGTAGAAGGAAGCAGAGACCCGGCAGTCCATATAGAGTTTCTCACTACATAATGAGAAACTCTATGGGGCCCGTCGGAGCCATCCGGTCAGCCATTCGCACATTTTTCTCCGACGACATAGCACAATGTAGTGCGCTGTACAGTCCTGCTGGCGCTTTGTCTCGGTGTTCACCCAACCTGCGTGGTACCATAAGATTTGCCGGGGGAGGATGTCACATTCTAGAATCAGAGTTAAAGCCTTATAGATGTTTATGGGTGACAGTGGGGCTTTGTAAAAGAGCCGCTGCGATTAGAATCGTAAATGGCGCATAGGTAAAAATGGCGTTAGCGAATGAGGTCGAATGTGGTACACGGCGAGAGCTGCCACTTCGATGGATGACGGCATGTTTGCGGACGGAAAAGTTTTACGTCGAACTTGGGGGTCGATGCGCTATTTCGGTGAAATAGTCGCCTACACAAACGCAAAACACTGTTTGCGTCTCGCGCATTCGCAGGGGCGCTGACGCCATTCTTTTTTTCTTGAGGCCGCTAAACCTCTTGCGGCCCCTTTTCGTAAACTCCTTATGTGCGTGGCTTGACATGAGCATGACCAGTGCAGGCGCGGGCTGATCGGTCTTGAGGTGAACCTTTGCGCGCAAGCAGTGACTGTCGCACTGTGTGGCATCCTGGGTTAATAAACGCGCGTTTGTTGACGATCTGTCTGGGATGTCTTCATGATTTTGGCTTCTAGCGCGAAGTGAAACACGGACACAGAAAGGAGCAGACTGGACGAGCGCTAACTCTCAACTGTTGAGTTGAGAATTAGCGCTCCTCCTGTCTGCTTTTTTCTGTGTCCATGCTTCACTTCGCGTTAGAAGCCAAAATCATGTTACCGTACCAACTCGCCCAACTGTCTATCCTCTTGTGCTGTCTTCTCTGCGCCGTATCGACGAACCCGGCTCTAGCGCGCTTTGTGCATCGCGATATCGAGGAGCGTCGCCTCCTTTCCTGGCCACGCTTGCAGGGTAATCCTCGCGTAAACCCTTCACCAGAACCATATCGACTATATCGGTTAAAATTTGCATGGTATATGGTAAGCACACCTGCATTAAACCTTGCGCCAAAAGTGCTTGCTGCTGCGCCAAATCGACTTTTTTGCCTGCGCCAGGACCTACATTGAAAGGTGAAATGGCAGTTCCGCCACTGGACGGCGGTAGTAAAGCACACACATTAGGGCACCCTTGTGTGGTGGAGTGGAACCATTGCTTTATTAATGTCTGGTGATTCTGGCACCGATATACCTCTTATGACATACTTGATCTTTTACAAAATTAAATTTGCTTTTATTTAGCCGGAAAGGGGTTGTTTATTAGCAGGAATATGAAGACTGAACTTCGCGCCGTTGCCTAAGTGCTGGTACATTGCTGTGACGTCACGCGTATCAAAGCGTTTGCGCAAGCAGGTGGTCGTTTTAGGTGTGAAACAGTTTTCACGAATTGCCGAGTTCAGTCTTCTATTCCTTTCTTGCAATCTGTACATGGTTTAACGATTAAATTGTGAACTACTCCCGAGTAGACACAGCCCAAATCTCACGATGTCATAAATACCACTAAAAGCTACAGCGCTATTCGGTACAACAGCAACGACAACAACTGCGGCAACAGCAACCAACCTGAACTGAAACCGAATAGACAAGAACGAGAAGTAGAAGCAAGAGGAGCAGAAGAAGAAACAAGACCAAAGAACAAGAACAAAGCACAAGAGGAAAAAAAAACAAGACCCAGCATTAGAACTAGAAGACGACGTAGAACGAGAAAAAATAAAGAACAAAAGCCAACCAACGGAAGAAGTATGGAAATAAAAAGAGCAATACATATAGAACAAAAAAAAAAAAAAACACGTTCACTGCGTGTCTGGAGTCCCATAAGAAGAGATCTTTCTCTTCTACTTGCGCGTTCTGCGCATAAACAAGCCGTGATTCGACATGCCCACTCGTGAGAGCAAGGAAATGGAAACAGATGAGCGCGCATTTTTAAATCCTATTCGTTTTTCGCATCTTCTCTTGCCTGTTGAGCGCCCGCCGCCTCCCGGGTGTGAGTTATCTCTCTCGCCTGTCTTTATTTTTCTCGTTTTTTTTTTTCGCCCGTTCGGTAGTTTGCTTTCGTGTCTGCCCCGAATTTCGCGTTCGGTTGCCGACGGGCTCCCAAGCGCGGCATAATTTTTCTCAATTTTTCTTGCAATTGTCCGTCATTCCATATGCGCCTGTAGTTGCCGCAGCTCGCTCTTCTGGGAATTCGCTCATCCTACACCAAGGAACGCGCATTCATCTTATTTAAGACGATGGATGGTCGAATTCAAAATTGCCTATGTTTATTGTAGGAATTCTTGATTTTCTCGAAATAGATGGCTGTTTTCTGCCTTCTTGGAGCAGGCTTTGACATTAGGTTTGAGTTACTAATATTTTTTTTTGCATTCCCCTATGTGCACAACACGATGTACATTTGTAAAATAAATACGAAACAGTCATATTGACTTCGGACGGATCTGATGCGCTGCCGCATACTTCTTTTTCTTCATGCGTCGTTATTTGCTTGAAACGTGCTCTAAACCACTGCCTAAGACATGAATATAAGCTCTGGAACGTTTAAGTTTACGTTTTCTTGTGAATGGCTCATGCGTGGATTATGTGAATTACGTGAGGCAACAGAAAAGCTCACCGCTAGACAGTTGCTTAGTGGCGATATATCGTTTACGTGACGAATGCCAAGACAGAAGAACCTTTCATGAAGACTCTGTTCTTTCAGGCTTGAGAACGTACACCCCCCCTCCCCCACCTTTTCTACAACGTCCTATAAAAAGGAGTAGAAGTAAAAGAAGACGAAAATACTACGGAAACTTACATTTTTCATAACCTTGTCCATATCGCGAAAGGCACCTTCAGCAATTCTAATTAGCCTCGCAAGACACTGTACTGACACCCTATCCGACTGGACTGGGCGATCAATTTAACACATTTTATTTTTCCCGTTTGCTTGCCTACTACATGTATTTCTGAGTGTATATGTGTTCATATGTTCATGTATGCCCATGTATGTGTGTATATATGTACATATAGTCCATTTCTTCCTTTTTTCCTTTTTGTTTTGGGATAGTTATGCTGCCTGCACTGCATTATTCGTCACCGTGTTTTTTTTTCTTTTTTGTTATGTAACCATAATTACAACTGTTTAACATATGTATTACTTCCCCCCCCCCACTGTTATGCTCTCTGAGCGAATGTGGGACTGTATAATAAATAAATAAATAAATATCACCGTTCGTAAAAAGTGTCGGGTAACATAATTTAAAAAGTACGTGCACAGATCACATTCACATAAGTGAACAAACTCTTTTGTCTGCAGGAGCAAACTTTGCTTAACTGTTTCGCCAAGTGCTTGGAAAATATTAAGAGAACCATACCCAAACCAATGCTTCCCTTTTGCGAAGCAGACGTGCTCCGACAAAACGCACTTGCTCACCGCCTATTCTTTACATATCGAGTAGCAGTGGACGCATGTAGAACAGCAGTAGTTTTAGTGTTTGCTGAACATAAAGAACTAACACATTACGCTTCGTTATGAAGAAAAAGGCTTTTCGTGTTTTTCTTTCTTTTGGATCCGTAATATGTCAGAAGCTTGGCAAATTAAGCTGCCGGTTATCCCAGAACCCTAGAATAAGAAGAAAGAAAAAAGGTAATGACATTACAAAACAGTGTCCATGTAAGGTTATGTCGAAGCCTCTGCGGACATTCCCTTCTGGAAACCTCCGGGAGGGGCTTCTTCAGGCAAGACAAATTGATAAACGAAATCAGAACATAAAACGGCACAGTTATATATTGGTTTTGTAATGTGCCCTTCATCTAATTACCCATAGTTCATTAAAAAACAACACATGATATTGAAATCAAGAAAACATACTCATTTTTTACTGGATTAAGTATTTAATTTCTCATTTTCCCGTTCTTTCTTTCTTCCTTCCTTTCTTTCTCTCTTTCTTTCGTTCTTTCTTTCTTTCTTTCTTTCTATCTTTCTTTCTTTCCTTCTCTCTTTCTCTCTAGATGTTTTCGTAAGAAAGGCCCAGCATACAGGGAATCTCGTAATTATAGATCTCTTACTTTTCATTTGTTTCTCTTCTTTTTGCCCTGAAGAGTGCACTCGAGATTAACTGAGGTGTACTGTTATCTCTCTCGAACAGGCTCTATAATTCCTTCTCTATCTACTCCCTCGTGTAGTCTCGGCCTTTTCCTCATTTTGTTCTTTATTAGTTTTAAGCGGGAGGATAAATTCTTCGCAGGGGGCTCTGCTGCGACTGCTACTTCCCGACCCGCGCGCCTAATGAAGAAAGTGGTAGTTCCTCATTAGGCGCATGGCATAATGGGCTTCAAGTTAGCATCAGGTTCATTTCGATCGTTTATGATTCATTCCTGCGAAGACGTCGAGAAAAGATTGCTCGCGATGTTTATAATGGGACTCACTCTTATCTTCAACGTAGTACGAGCAATTAGGAATAGACAGAGTCTGCCTAATGAGACGATAGGTTGGCCGGAGGACTATTTCTCTCACTGGCTATTGGAGCATTAAAAAGGAAAGGGGTAGACATAGGAGCGCCGGGCCCGTATTCACACACATGCACACACACACACGCACACGCACGCACGCACACGCACACGCACACGCACGCACGCACGCACACACACACACACACACACACGCACACACACACGCACACACACGCGCACACACACGCGCACACACACACGCGCACACACGCGCACACGCACACGCACACACACACACACACACACACACACACACACACACACACACACACACACACACTCACACACACACACACACACACGCACACGCACACGCACACAAACGCACACGCACACAAACGCACACGCACACGCACGAAGCTCTTGCGCGTGAATTGTTTGACACCAACGGGATATGTAACGCTGCATGGGTGTGTGGCGCTCTTCAACGGATATCATTGATAGCAACTTGGCTAACTGGATATGTAACGCTGGGTGTGTATCGCTATTCAGTGAACATTTTTGACAGCAGCTTGGGTCACTGGATATGTAATGCTGGGTGTGTATCGCTCTTCAATGAATATAATTGACAGCAACTTGGCTAACTGGATATGTAACGCTGGGTGTGTATCGCTATTCAGTGAACATTTTTGACAGCAGCTTGGCTAACTGGATATGTAACGCTGGGTGTGTATCGCTCTTCAATGAATATAATTGACAGCAACTTGGATCCCCACTGCTTGCGTCCGCAAGCAACAATGGGAGCTTCATATAGGAAGAAGATGACTGTCGACGTTTATGCGATTAGCGTTGCAAATTTTTATGTTCGTCTGGTGGGCTCCAGAAATAATCTTCGAGATCTTGCTTAGCTGTACTAAGTTGTGCATTTTCCAAACTGGCCATCGCCACTGGCATTAGCGGGAACTCTCATAAGAAGGAGAATACTTCGACCGGCTGCATACACGCCTCTCGTAGATGACTCATCTCGCTGGTAGCAATACGTTGTTTTCTTACATGTTGCTCTAATTTTAACGCTAAGCGCATTACCTTTCGGCATTCGTCGTGGGACAGGTTCTGTCAGATTTTTTTTCTATTCTTGCTATACACGACATGAGAGCATTCTCCATATTGCAAAGTGTTTTTCAGGAGCTCACTCGTCTCAAGTCCTGTCTCTTCGAAGAACGAAGTGCAACTTACGGGTATTACAGAGCAGACCACCATCACTTGCGCTTTATATATATATATATATATATATATATATATATATATATATATATATATATATATATATATATATATATATATATATATATATATATAATGTTCCACCTCCACTTCATGAGTGGCTTCCCATGCTTCACACACATACACTTCTTAAAGCGAAACATTATATGGCTAAGCGAACCGGAAACCCGTCTGTCCGCGCCTATGTGCACAAAACTATCATCAACAGCAATGACTCGAGCGTCGGCATCTTCTTCCACAGCTAGATCGTTGGTGCCCCTCGGCGCAACCGCGCGATACCGCCTGTGCCACTGCTGCCGCGTTCGTCGTCGTCTTCTTCCACAGCTGTATCCGTTGCCACTCCTCATTCCAGCGTAGAATTTCTCTTCTCTCGTCGTAATGGGGATGCCGCGCTTACGGGGGCAGGATCCGTTGCTTGAGGGGGTATAAGGGGGTAGAATCGCATCCGTCAATGGCGAGCGGATGCTGCTAACCACGTCGCCGAGCAAACTCGAGACATCGAACGCAAGCGACAAGGACGATTAAGGAACATACCGTCACTGACGTCATTCTCTCCCCCGCAGCCGAACGTGTGTGTAACCTCATTAAGAAACACAAAGACGTAACCAGTAATTGAGAAAGAGTTTAATGAACTACAGGGCTTTACCGAGTGATGAAAACCGGGCCACACGTTTCAGTTTCGCTGGTTAACCATCTGTACGGAGGGCTTAGTCAGCGATTTATTTATTTTTTTACACTTTGTCACTCCTAACGCTAACGCGTCATTGAAAGAAAGTCGTCAATGTACTCGCAGAACAATGTATACAAAACTGTCTCCAATAAGAAGCACGCTTTCGTGATTTCTTTGCGTCGAGTTAAATGCTACTTTCCAGTTCTCGTTCTCTTAGGCGCTGGCGCTCCGACGTGAACTCCTGTCGATGAAAAATCGAGCTTCCCTCTCGCCCCTCTTCGCGATCACTCGACGGCGGCTCGAGGCGGCTCGAGGCGGCTCGAAGGTCGGCCGATTGATGCCTGCACGCCATCGATCCAGTTCATACGCGCTAATTAGAAGCGATCATTTCGAACCGGCGCCGTATATGTCCAATTAGCAGCGCCTCCGCGTCGGCGACGTCTCCCCGGCTTGAACGCGTCGATATGTCTTCTCTCTCTCTCTCACTCACACCAGTTTTCCTTTGCCTTTTGATTTCGTGGAGGGCTGCAGAGATCGGTAAATGACGAAAGTGAGTCATGCGAATCGGGCCAAATCAGGGCGTACGGAGTCCCATGTCTTGCGAATTGTTTACGCGAAAGGGAAGAGGCTTTACGCTGTGTCAACAAGAACGGGGCACTGGCTAGTGCCTGGTTATGCATTGCGCTTCAGTTTACTTGAGTAGATTTAGGCATCGTATTTCTTGCCAGGTGAAGCATTTACTTAAACATTATGCCTTAAGTTATTCTATAAATATGCCTAGAAACCATCGGAGGATGATTGCCCTAAGTCAAGTGATAGCTGCTGTCCCCTACTACGCTGTGAATCGTAATAAGGTGTTGGTTCTTCTTTTACTTCTTGTTTTTCTTCTTTTTTTTTTTTACATTCGCCTAGTGTGTGATATGGTTTTACAGCTTCGAAAGTCTGCATCAGTACTCACTTAAAGTAGGCCTTTAACGTCGGTCCCAACAAGCGCTCTCTCCCTCTCTCTCTCTCTCTCTCTCTCTATCTGTCTAGTTCCGGAAACGCCATGTCATTATTCGAGCGCGCCCAGTTGATGCGTCACGATGCAGATACAAGCACGCTTCTTCCAGAGGTGCAATCCGGGCGTGCGGGGCGGCACTTCGCATGTGGAGTCTGTGCGCCACGCAGGAAACGCATTTGCATCGTGTCAGGTGATGCCCGCAACTCGGCCGCGTGCTACGCGTATATATACATGCAACTGAGGCCGGGCGCGTGGAGCTTGGCCCGGACGCGTAATATGCAAATTGGGGGCCGAAGCTGCAGCGACCACACGCACAAAGAAACCAACCCGGATAGGGGAAGGTGCCGCTCGCGCCGCCGATGATTTCTGAAGTTGGCCGATACTGTCTACATGCGCGTCTTAAAGCACAGTGGCGCGCAGACACACAGCACCCTTTGGACACGACGACGCGAAACGGACACCTGGAGCTCAGCCTAACAATCGCACGGCTCCAAGTTGTTCGGGACAACGGGCCCAACCCCGGACTCGGTGAAATACCGGGTGAACGCGTGTGAAAAGTTGCAACATTTATTACGAAGCTTCGCAATATTTTTTCAGGCATCGACGATGCGCTTTAATCATTTCTGTCGTGTTCTGGAATGAATTTTAGCTGCTTACTGGTTGTTCCTGCGTGTATTTGGTGAAGGAGCATCCTCTCTCTTGTAAAATTCGCGGCTCAATTTGGAAGACTACGCGCTCCACGTTGCAAACTGGTTTACTCGGCTGTCCTGAGATAAACGTCGTCTGTATTGGCTTCACACGCAAAAAAAAGGAAAAATATTTAAGAGAACTATACATTTGTTTCTCTCCGTGTCATCTGTCTTTCTACTCATAAAACGCATGCAAGAACGCATGACAGCAGAACGAACTTTGAAGAGCTTAAATAACCCCCCATGTGCGGTCTGCGTCACCCTTTTCTAGAGCGCGGGAATGGTGGCCTCAGGGGGGATCAGGAGCCAGCCAGCAACGTCTATGGCTAATTGTTGGGCCCAAATTTCTCCAGCAGCTACCACTTCGCTGGCTGCCTCGGGAGCGCCCCAGAGAAGCTGCCGTTCCTGCGCTTTAAACAAGGATGGCGCTGACTGTACTATGTAATGGCCTCTATTTTATTTTAAGATATTGAAGTACGGAGGTACAAAGTCGAGTGAAATTGGAAGAAAAGCACAAGATAGACAAGCACTTGAAGAGCCAGCTTCACGATCGAAGCAACAACAACAACAGACAACGACAATTATCCTGCCGAAGTTATTCAAACCAGAGAAAGAGATTAGTTTGCTCCAGTGATTTTAGGTAAAGTGTTACCGTAACTATAGTTTGTGGGTTCAACAATAGAGGACTGCGCAACTGGGCTGGTTAGTTCATGATAACGAGCAGTAAACAGTGCTAAACAACAGGACGAAGAGAGGGACACAACCCACAGCTCAATAGGTTAGAGTCACTGGGGTGTTTTGATCGCGGTATTCGATTTTTTAAACTAGGACAAAACGCTTACTGAGCTAATTTGGCAGCTTTATATATATCCTCACTATTCATTGCACTGAAATAGTTTAGCTACATCATTTAGTAACATCCTTTTTATTCACTCGTTGATTATTATTTTACTTATTTCGTAATTTTCCATCAGTTTGTCTGAACGCTCGCTCGCACACTATTCTAGTTTTTCCGGAATTTCCTTTCGTTTCTCTTATTGATTGGCGTTTCTCCTCTTCAAATAAGAATTCACTTAATCTACCTCCTGCCCGTCCGATTCTTGGCCTATCCCCGTCAGTGGGCACGCGCGTAAGAGGTCATCATCATCATCATCATCATCATCATCATCATCATCATCATCATCATCATCATCATCATCATCATCATCATCATCATCATCATCATCATCATCATCATCATCAACGGAGTCTCGAAAGGTGAACATCGCAGTAGGGTGGCCGACGCACCTTTCTCGAAATACCGGTGTCTTTATTCTCACGTGAACTCTTTGCAGTGAGTCAGAAAATAAAAAAATAAAAAAGGAGAAAACGAGAAAAAAAACATTACATGAATTTCGCTCTTTTTCTGCAAGGGATATGTGAAGCTAAGCTTAGAAATATATATCTCTACAACGTCTCTGAAAGAATGCCTGCACATACAAAAATAAATTCTGTCCTTATTTCACTTATGTGTTTCATGACAAAGAACTAACCTCTCCGTTGCCCTGCCTACTCGGCGTTTCACCTCCCGAGTTGACTTTCTCTCACATTTTTTTTTTCTCCCACTTTCCTCTGAAAATCAGAGAATTCACTTTTTGTGTCCTTGTTTTTTTTTTCTTAGTCTGTTCTTTAAGAGGTTAGCTGGCACAGGCAAGCAGCAAATACAGCTCTGTACAGGAAGTCGAGAGATAAACTGACGAAGAGATGCCCAAGAAAACGCAACGTTAGGCAAACGGTGGTGTTGGCCGATGCCACGACTAGAATAGATGACGCCAACGCGTTTCTGGCTGACGTATGGAGCGCTCGAACACGTTGGCAGAAGTGCTGACGTCACTGCACCGCTGCCCGGGGATCGGGAAGGCGGGTAGCGGTCGCGAGGAGAAATGCGCTAAAGAGCACCAAGGTCGACATGCAGGGCGTGGGACACTTAGTATATGCTGAGTGTGCGTGCTCTCCGGGCGGTTCGTTCTTGGATATACCGATTACTAGGTAAACTTCTTTTGTTTGAGATAACGTCTTCTTTTTTTTTCATTTCTATACAATAAACGATTTAGGAAGTTTCACTTCAGGAGCCTCTTCCATTTAAATACGCCAGAGAAGATAATTCTTTGGTTTTTTGCTTTTTTTTTCGGCGAAAACCTTGCCCCGATTTTAACCGAATTTGTTCGCACGGTCGCTACAAATGTAAAAGTTAAAATTCACTGACTGCAGGGCATTGCTTTTTCTTTTTTAGACCACAGTTCTTGCCTGCCTATTTTCGGGATTCTTTTTTTCTTTCGTGTTTAAGCGAGAGCTCGAGAAATGCGAAAATAAAAAGAAAATACCCGTTAGTCTTTCTGCCTGCGCGTCGCATAACACTTTCGACGCAGTGTGCGGCCCTTTAATTTCTGAGAAATACATCCACGACGCTGTTCACATGGTGCAGTATATTGCACTTTGGATATAGCTCAACTTCGATAAGCTTTACTTTTTTTTTTCCCCCGCTCTGAGCGAAATAAAAGACGACGTCTCGTATACCACTGTGGTATTTCAGTGTCCGGTGCAGCCTACTTTTTCCACAGATAGCACTTACGAAAGCTTCCACGGCGAGTGGTTAGATAGTTATTTTCTTTTTTTTTTACTTTTATAAGAATGCAAGAAAAAGCAACTAGAACGCTTTACCGTGTTTTAAGTCATTCTTATAGCCGTCATCTTATCCTCCACTCAAGTTGGAGCTCCGGCGCGTACGCATCTCAAAGTGCAGAAGCGATAAGAAGTGAACAGCCTTGCCGAGTGTGGACTTTGCCCAGACGGAGATGTAACGAAATTCGAGAACGAGGATGGACATACTGAATTACGTACATAAAAAAACGAAAGAAAGAAAGTAACTAAAAGAAAACGAATGATAACTGGTTCGTGGAAGCACGCCTTGAGAGTGCCATTATGTGCCGTTAGATTGTGTTACCAAGTGACTGGGAGAACAGTGCTTATAAACATATAAAGATCTCATGTACCATGCACATAGTGTTGAAAGAGCGAAATGTGTTTTTTTTTTCTCATAGTGTTGGTGCGGCGGTTAGATTGTGCAGGAATTAATTCCTTCGTGAAAAAAAAAAATTTGGGAAATGAATGTCCTGATATTACAAAAAAAAAAAGAACGAAAAGAACACCACACACTTATGAAAACAAGGAAAAAAGAATAGACCGAACAAAGTTGCAATAGTTATTAAGAAAATGATGAAACAGCGACAAAACACTGATGTATGCTGTAGTAACGTTGGAGGCGAACAAGCAGCGCTCGCGGATATGAAAACGCGTGACTTTTTTAGATGGGTTCTATTTTTCATGTTGTTGCGGTGAGTGCTTTTGTTTTTCTTGTGTTGTCATACGGTTCTTTGTGTTTTGGTGGTGCGTCTCTCAGGATTCATGTCTGCTTTTCTTTTTCGGCTGGCTGTCTGGCTTGTCGGCAAACGCTGATCGAAAGACCGAGCGACCAAAGCAAGTTATCTTTAAGTTTCTTTTTTTTTCTTTTTTGCGATTGGACCGACCGATCTACTGAGTGTCTGTCTACTAGACTCGACTGGACTAGTCTGACTGAGCTGGCAGCTGAAATACTTTAGTGGGGCAGGAAAAGGTCACATCAACGCGGCACTCACGACACGTCTGGACTGGAATGGAATGGAATGGAATGGTCTCTACGGAAATGGAATGGCAGGGACTGGTTTCTACTGCACTGTACTCAACTGGATTTCGACGCTACGGTTACGAGCGACGACATACTAGTGGGCTTCGGAACATGTTTTTATTTTTTTTATTTTACCGAGCGGGTGTTCCTTACCGCGCAACCAATGCTTGGTGGCACGAGGGTGGCGATATCCGTAGCCTCCGTTCATCGCACCTGCAAGAACCCCGTCGAGCCGCGAGATAAATCCCGCTCTCTCCAGTAACAATAACAAACGACTCGCCGGAACATTTCGACTCGGCGAGACGCCTAACGGTACGGCTGTTTACATTTGCTGCTTGCCCCGCGCACGGTTCAGGCCAGCGCCTCGGGCACAATACCAGTCCTTGTCGAACCGTGCGGCTCGCGCCAACGGGTACCGGAAGCGAGGGCGTGCCGTCGTCAGTGCGCGGCTGGCGCAGCTCGTATACAGAGCAGAGAGCGCCCGATGCTGAACAACGCGACGCGCCTATGACGCGCCTACGACGCGGTGGCCGCGATTTTAATATACAGGCGGGCGTTTTGACGCACCCGAAACGGTGAAGAAAACAAGTGCGAGGAATGGAAGGATGGATGGTTGGGTGAGGCGCGTGTGTGAATCCCACTTCCTCTTCTCCGTCCGGACGCCCGCTTGTTGAAAGCGGGTGCCTGCGCCAGTACAGAGAGGGTGTAGGGGTAGAGCCACCGGTGGAATGCCTGCGCAGAATCCACCCTCCCCCCCCCACCCCCCCGCTTTATCCTTTCACCGACTGCATAGCGTTGTGCCCGGCCGGTTCGACTGTTCTCGGCATTCTCTTTCCTCCCGCTCCGTAGCGCAGGGCGAACTTCGCGCGCCGGCTTCACCGTATAAATTGCGAAAGGCCTTGTGCGTACGCACGCGTGTAAGTGAGGATGAAATGTAGGCGAACCGTCGCTTCGTTCGTATGCTTCCTCTTTTCTCCGGCGGAGCTGGTTTCCGTGTTTTGTTCAGGCCCGCCATATGCGGGAGTGCAGGGCGGCATGCCGGAGTTCTGCGAGAGTCGGTGTCCTTGAGTGCGAGCGGGAACCGCCGAAGCAGAGGACGACGGTACGACGACGCTTTAATAACGCGTGGAGCCACGCTGCTTACGCCGTGGAGAACGAGTACGCCTGTGTAGTGACGCGGGCATGCGCCGCCCGCCTGCCTGGCCATGTCTCGCTCCCTTTCCCGGAGCTTCAACGCTCAGTCTGCGCGCCAATTTCCTCATTCACGATTGCGCGCTGCTTGGCCGAGCATTATGAGGCCGTTTAGTTTATGGCGTTTCTCGAATCCGTCGGCCGGCCTTGATGTTGATTCGAAATTTAGTTTAGTATAACAGGAGTTTCGGCTAATTGGCTATTGGATGAAATTGGTGTGCTGTAGTGCGAAAGACCGATGCACGACGAAGATATAGTGCCTTACGAAACAAGGTATAGTGGTGATTCCTCTGTGTTTTACCCTAGTCATGCTGCTGCTGCTGCTTCATTATTGTTTCGTGCCTCACGGGGAAGTGCTTCAGAGCATGCATAGACATGGCAGGAGCGTGGCAGAGAGGAAAGGCGGCGCGGGAAAATCGTTTGGATCTTTGCACCATGCCGCATGTGCACGATGCCCTCTGGAGCTCCCAGGACGGCGCCACAATACAGTCTTGACGGCTGTAGTTATCCGTGAACATCGCAAAAGCATTGCGGAAACCGCAGCGCTTACCTTTTTACTGAAGTGGTACCGTGTATTTGTGAGCTGTGTTATGCCAATGCGGCTATAGGCCATGTGCTGTGTGATTGGTCTCTGTCTGGTCTCGTGCCGACTCGTGGCGGAGGTGAAGCAGGTGGTGTTAAGCGCTCCCAATACGTGCACCGAGCACGGAGATAGCGCGATGCCGGGCCGACCCGCGGCCGAGGTGCAGTTCGCCATTAAGGCGCCCATACACACAGTTTCGCTGGCCATCCTTCACAGAATGGAAGGGCTTTGAGTTTTTCTAAATGTTTTTCTAAATGCTTGTTATATGTTTTACATTCCCCTTCTGTCGTCATCGTCACCTATCATACTCCTCTTTCTTATCCCTTTCTTTCCCTCTTCCGCTTCTCCCAGCGCCGAGTAGCTGGCAGGAGGTACGTACCTCAGGCCGAGCTCTCTGCATTTCGTATCATTAAACTATTCTCTCTCTCTCTCTGCAACCTTCCAGATGGGAGCTAGATAAAATTGGAGAGAGGCGGTAGCAAACGCAAGCAGAGAAGGAACATAATTAACGCAGCCACGAAATGAGTCAATGACAGCCTTGCCACTCTTGGATCACAGTTCCCGTGCATGGGGAAGAGCGGGAGAGGCGAAAAGGCGACGTGAGAAGGCGAGGCACTGCTACTGGTAGACACAAGGGGGGTTGAGGAGAAACTGAATAAATTTCAGTTTAAGGCACGCTGCGTTGCGTTTTTGCTATTTCTGACAAAGAAAGAAATAAACACCATGCAAATTTGTCAGGTGGACAACTCACGCACGGCATGCAGACGCAAAGCCGCCTCAAAGTAACGTAGCGTCTAGGCGACACTACGCAAGTCATGGCACGTCGAATCAACACGTCGGTGCCTGCCGCAGTAGCGTTATGGCTAAGGCATTGGCTCGAGATTGAGGGTTGGATACCGACCACGGTAGCCGCATTTCGACGGAGGCGAAATGCAAAAACACTCGTGTACTTAGACGCTCGTTAAAGAAGCCTAGTAGGTCAACGCTAATCTGCATTCCGCCACTACGGCGTGCCTCTTAATCCGATTCTGGTTTCGGCCCGTACAGGCCCTTAATTTAATTGAAGCATGCCACGATACTGTGTGCCGTGTGAGGCAATGACAATGCTAACCTTCGCAGACAACCAGCAGTCGGTAGTCGTGCACGCAAGGTAACATTTACCATCACATCACCACTCTCGTATTACTCTAAACGCTTAAAGAAACCAAGCTTTCGCCGTCAACACCACCGCTAACCATCGTTAAAGCAAACAGCACAGAAAGCTTCGCTTATGTGGATTGCAGTGCGTGAGATCCGGTTGACAATGACAATGACAACGACGTTTATTGTTCGCATCAGTACAGTGTAATGGTACAGTGTAATGATAATGATAAATTACTTTGTTTTGTAAACATGACTATTTGAACTCCAAGCATTGCTCGATACCATTTTTGGAAAGCGCTGCTATCACTGGCTTTGCTTACGGGCTCGGATGGGCGCATGCGTCGATACACGAACCGAGTGCGATTGATATGAGACGCAGTTTCGAGCGAACTCCTGTTAGTGTTTACACTTCTCTTCTTATTAGTGTTTCACAACCATTTTGATTATGCACAGCCCCGCGGATGGCGGGGAGGGAGGGGGGCAAAGTGGGAGGGCATGTGCCCAAAACGCAAGGACATCGACGGCTGTGGTTACAACGCCTTCGTAACGTTTCCTCCACATTTGCATTCCGGGCTATTCCACTACGCGCCTTTGCTTTGCTATTACGCCCTGATAATTATTTCTTTTATAGTGCTGTTTGCTTTGTGGGTAGTGACAGCCTCACGTTCAGCGTCAGTGTGACGAAGTGGCGATCCCGAACCTCGCGCTTCACACTGTACCGGGAACCCTGTGCTTTATGCATCCTCTTACACAACGCAGGATGCCGCAGGAGATGTCCGGCCTTACATCCACCTAGCAATGATCCCCGCTTCCCCCTCCCTTCCCCGTTATTTATTGTAAGGGCTCAGAGCCTACAGAAAGATGTCCTATCACGTAGGCTCCTATGGGATTCTAGCCATCGAAGCCTCAAATAGATATCACGAGCTGTGATTCGCAATTGCTGTCATGGCTCGAGCGTATCACCTCGTGCCCTGTACATTCCTTAAGCAAAAGCAGAAAGGAGAGTAACTTTGGCGGGTTTTCGCACAAAGCGTGCGGTCGTTTTATTGTTGTTGTTTTCGCTGTCTCGAAGCAAGGCGTCGGCTCATGCGGCAGTATTTCCCTAGCTTGCGTCTTTCTCTGCGATTCAGAGCGTGACTTTTGTGTGTGGGGCGAGCCGTAGATTGCTCGTTTTGGTTTATGTGGCGTGCTCGGGGCGACTTATTCGACAAGACGGTCTGTGGGTTTGCCACGAAGCCAGCTGGCCTAGATAGCCCAAGCCGGCTTTCTCCCAACAGACCCATTGACCGCAATCGTTTCATCCGTCGTTGCGTCGCCCACGCAGCCACTTCGGCCCCTGGCGCCATTGATCGGAGTAGGGGTGATACGTGAAAACGTGAGGGCTGATGCGTAAGGCAACGACAAGGGGAATAAATGAAGCGGGTTTGGTCTGGAGTTTCTGCAAGCAATTCTCTGCTGACCTTTCTGCGTCATTCATTCTGCCCTGACTACTTTAGCGTTGCGTGTCTTCGGTGTCGGTTCCCAATTGTCTGGTCCCGCTATGTGATATACATTTTCGGAGCCCCTACATTTTCGGAGTTGAAGTTAGTTTGACTAACTTCAACTGCCTGCAAGCTCGTTGAAAAGATGTTGGCCAAACGTGTTTCCTGGTGGCTTGAACGTCATGGTAAATATCATCCTGCTCAAATTGGATATCGTTCTTACTTGGGAACTGAAGACGCACTTTCTATCTTGTCAGACAATTTTTTTACAGGTTTCACCACACAGTCACTCTGTACGCATGGTAGTAGGAACATACATAACGAAAGCTTATGACAATATAGACTATGAAATTATTGTTGCCAACTTCATCGAACTGGGACTTCCACAGCGGGTCATAAGATTTATCTGCTCATTTCTTTAGAATCCCATCTTCGTGATTAGAGCAGATGGAAGGTAAGAATGGTGCTTCACATAGAACAAAGGAGTCCCACAAGGTACGGTTTTGGCTCGTCTTCCCTTCAACGTTGCTCTAATACCTCTAGCCTGGCAACTACACCGGGTTCCATACGTGAAGTTTCTTTACTCTATGCGGATGATGTCACCTTGTGGTCCGTGCATAAAGATGTCTCTAAACAAACTCAACAGCTTCAAGAAAGGCCTTGATTTTCTGTACAACTACGATCGACAAGCATGGTTGGACAGTTCCGCCCAAAAATCAAGTTATATTGTGGTGGCCAACAAGGCAGGACGCAAAAAGTTCATGCAGCACTCTTTCACATATAGACCCGGCGCAGTGAGAATCCCCGAGTCTTGTGAAGTCCGCATACTGGGTCTTGATATTCACCGCTCCGGCAGTAGTGCGACACCGGCTCCGTAAAATCGGACAGAGTTCGACAAAAATACTTCACCTCATTCGTTGCATTGCAGCAAAAGCAGCTAAAACTTGTACTGGCGTAACTCGAAGGCTGGTACGTGCAGTCTTGCAGCGACGAATTTTATATCAGGCACAATTTCAACAGCAGACTTTGGCACAGGTGGTACAGTTGGAAACAATTAACTGCGAAGCTATGCGAACATTTTGTCACCTTTTGTTACTGTTTTGTCACCGTTTTGTTACCTTTGTTATCTTTTGGTTTTCATTGTAGACATTGTTTTTTTTTGTTCGTTGACATTTATTTGTATTTCTAGAAGGACAGGTCAATAATAATTGGATGAATTTAGCTTACCAGGGAGACAACCTACCTCGTATGATCTTGCCTTGTTTTTTTTTTTTCTTACCTATGTCGTGTTACTTGCGAATTATCCTGCTGTTTTGTTCTCTTTTGTTTCTTTATTGTTGCCGCACTGGCTGGCCTTATAATCTTCGCTGACTTTTCTGTTCATTGTCTGCACTCTCTTCGAGTGACCTTTGCGACATAGTTTATCAGACCGCACCTTGTCTAATCCTCGCAGTTTTGACCTACGACTGGATACTTTACCTGCGACATGGGATTCTATTTGCTGCTCCTTTTACCACTTTAAACGTAGAAATTGACAAAGTGGCTCCATTCTTTTTTTCTTTTTTTGCTGTCATATGGGAACATTATATTGCTCACCGATCAGCTAAGCTCGGGGTAAGAATTAAAAAAAAATATCGGAGGCAAGTCAGGAATAGGACACTGGATTGCCGCAACTGTGTGGTTGCCCGAGACGAAGACCAAAAACGACGCACCCCGGCTTTCACTTCGCGGAGAACGTTCATTTCTGCTTTTCGTCTACACTGTGGCTTTCTGAGCACAAAAAATAAAGTAAAATAAAATGAAAATAGAGGCACGCCTAACCAAAAAAAAAGACGAACACGATGTGGTGGCTGTGAAACACCCTCCCTAAAAAGAAAAAAAAATGACAATATTGAAAGACATTTGTGGAGTAGAAGCCTGAATGGAACTGACTTTTTTGGACGCATTCTCCTCCGGCTGGTGTCAGCTTCCCAAGACGTGGCCACTTCACGCCGATTTGGGGCCTCCTGTCACGGCGAAGCTTAAGGGGATTACGAGGCTTCTTACTCGAGAAGGACATTTCAAACAGAGACGCACCACGCTCATTGTTTATTCCTTTCTCCCAGTTCTTTTTCTCTACTGTTTACCTTTTATTTGCCTTACGTTGGAAGGCAGAGCAGCCGTATTCGTCATTCGTTTCACCTCCTCCCCCCGAAGTAAGAAAGTTGCAGAACGAAATGATAAACAAAAGGTCAGCGGATATTTCGGAAGGACCGCGACACCGACAGCTCTTATAAAAAAGAAGCTGCCGGCATCACTTCAATTCGCTTCGTCACATTCTAGCTTTGCCTTTTAATGCCACGTTTTCTTTGGAAAACGAGATGGGCTTGCTTGTTGCTGTAGTTCGAGCCTGTACAGCTATTGCACTGAGGCTCCCTGTGTAGAGGGAGCTCAACGTCACTCCTTGCGGGTAAAGGGGACAAAATGTTCGTATTTTGCGCATCTCGCTGGGACTGCCTTAAGATAGCTTTTCGTTTTCTTCTTCTTTTTCAATTTTTTTTTCATTTCGCAAGATGTGAGTCCGTTGTAGAACACCACCAACGTTTCCGTGCTTTCTCTCTGTAATGGCTACGGCAGCTTATTAAAGGAGTACTGAGGTGGTATGTTCAGGTACTCGTTTTTCTTGCGTTAAATGTATCTCATGGACCTTGAAGCCCTAGAAAAGATAGTGACAAGCCTCAGCAGAGCACCGAAAATAATTCAATAGCTTTTCTACAGCCGCTTTAGGTTTCGTTTTCCAGGAGTATACTACATTGTGACGTCGTGACACAGCGTGTGGTCACGTGGGTACAGGACATTGCCAAGCTTCGACATTCGCTCCGGCTCGCTCGGTTACCTCGTATGCAGCTACTTGTTGTGAGGGTCGATGTAACAGCATAGCGGATGGCACCCAGCTTGTTGCGCGTTCCCGTTGGACTGCGTCCTCACCGTTAGTCTTTCGCTGTTTCTGTCGTGACGTGCTTCTAGCTCTTGTTGCGTACTCCAGGGTAGCGTACCGTACTGCTGCCGAGAAGTAGCGGCGCCTGCCTATCGAAGCTCGACCGACATTACTTATTAGGTAGCGTGGCGTTGTCGGCGGGCTTCAGGCATCCGGTGGATCATGGCGACCAAGCAGGGGCGAAACGATTTGCTAGTGCGAAACTTGCACGGTTTATTCAAAGGTAGTTGAAATAAAATAAGAAGAGCATGAAGTATGAAGTATCAAGTATGAAGTCTCTCAAAGTACATTTCGGAGCCCCTTAAATAGGCTCTCTACAAGTGTGGGCGGGATCTTGCTTCCGTCGATGACACGTGACAGGCACGGAGAGAGGGCCCCTCCTCCTGCAATACCGAGCACGGGGAGGAGAAGTCGATCCTCTTTTCGACGAATCCGGGGAGAAGGTCGGGTGAATGACCTCTTCGGCACCGTGGGGTCCGGCCAAGAGAAGGTGAAGGGGATGAGGTAACACACACGATGCCACGACCAAGAGAAGGTGAAGGGGATGAGGTCGCCCGTGGGCTCCGGCTCAGAGGGTAGAGTGAATGACCTGTCGCCACGTGGTGTCAGACGCCAACCCTAACACTCTGCCATTGTAGACCGATTTCCCGAAGTTTCACAACGCCACCGCTGCCGCAAAGCATGCTGGTAGTAGTAGTCCCCAGTGCGCGAAAGCGCAACTATGGCAAGAAGTGAATAACAGTTGTCGAAGAAGGAATGTTGCTGCAGCCAACATTTTGAGAAATGAACTTGTCTTTGTCAGCGTAGCAACTCTGGAGAAATTATGAGCCCAAACAGCACCAAAGAACGCGACAAGAAAGAACTGGCAACAGGCAGTCAGTAGGTTGCTCCAGAGGTTCCTGTCGATCCTTCCTATAGAGGGCCGTTTGGTCATTCGCAGCCCAGAGGTTGTTTCGGAATTCACTGATACCTCCCTGCCTTCTACTTTTCTCTTTCTTCCTCCTTTTTCCTCCTCCACTGGATGATCGGCCGTTGTCTGTGCAGGTGATACTTGAAGAGCGTCCCCATAGCTGGTCGGCCCACAAAGCTATGAATTCACTTTTGTCTTTCTTGAGGAGGACTGGCTTATGTGAACGCCTTTGACTCGCTCAGGTCCTCCGCGTGTGTGCGCGAGCTCAGCGCGGCTTTCCTCTCCCTCCCCTCCCTCTCTCTATCTTATCTTTATATTCCCTATTTCCCCTCCCCCAGAGTAGGATAGCCAAGCAAATGTGCGTTTCTGGTTAACATCCTTGCCTTCTCTCTTTATTTCCTCCTCCTCCGCTTTTGCAAGAACAACCGCTCAAGAGGTCAGTCTCTTCTCTGCGGACATGAACATAGCGCTGTGTCTCCTATTTCTCGTGCCGTCTTTCTTTTTTTTCTTTGCTGTTTTCGTGCTTGACATCATGTAACAACTAACTTAACAGCAAACTCTCACGAACACTGACGGCACGTACCGGCACAGATGGACAGATCTCACTGGATGTTCGCGACCACTCGCTGTCACAATGCCCGCGGGAGCAAAAGTGCCACCAGCGGGGCAAATAGCGAAGCTGCCTCCCGCTTCATCTCGTGTACGAAGCTTTGGATTATGTTACCTTCAACTCATGGCCGGGCGAGAATATAACGCGAGTTAGGCCACTAGCCATCTCGGCTCGCCTTTGCACCTGCAGCAGATTACCTCCAAGGCGCGCTCACAGGCTACTGAGCACAAGGTCGCGCGATCGAATCCCGGCCACGGCGGCCGCATTTCGGTGGGGGCGAAATGCGAAAACACCCGTGTGCTTAGATTAAGGTGCACGTTAAAGAATCCCACGTGGTCGAAATTTGCGAAGCCCTCCACTACGGCCTGCCGGATAATCAGAAAGTGGTTTTGCCACGTAAAAACCCCTAATTTAGTCACCTCCCCTAGCACGCGCTTGATCGCATAACCGTCAACATCGGGTGCGCGGGAAGACAGCGCTCATCAAGACAAATCAAGCCACTACTATCCTTCTCGGCTCAACCTCTCAGACTCACGCACCCCCAGAGTATGGCACGCGATTAGTTAATAGGAACATCGCGGTGACGGTGAAAACTAAGATTTCCTGGAGTGTCGATATGAAAGCGTTATCGCAATAAAATGGTTCCGTACACTGTCACCGGAATCTTGCACATTAATGCATCTGTGAAACTCCCGCGGTACTCGTTGCCTTGTAGCGCCTAGTATTGCAATAAAAATGGTTCCGTACACTGAGCCACAGTGCTTCTGTACGAGTGCGGCCGTGACTGAGCAGAAAAGTGGCCGCAATATACATGGTGTGCGTATTGATTTTCTCTTATTTTGCTTAATACAGAAAAAAGAATGTAGTGCGGTTATGCTACCTAAAAAAAGAACACTTTATGAAAAAAAAGTAAAGCGCAGAGAAAAAGGAGGCAGAAACAAGGAATCAAGCATTATAGTCGGACTTAGTCACATGATAGACAACCTAACTAAAACACGCCGAAAAGCCCAGCTGGTCCTAGACTTGCGAAGATCGCGCGCAATCATTTTAAAAGCGAAAGCTTTACTAACCTAGTGGAGCCGAATTTCGACGTCGCCGGCAATTTGACCTCGAGTTGACCGCAGCCGCGCCGTACCCTTGCCAACGCATCGCTGACTCGCCGCGCCGAGCTCCGCAACTGGCGCGTGCGCTAGCCGCAGCCGCCGGTTTGGCGCATGCGCTCTCCACAGCTGGGTAGCCGCCTGACCACGTGACTCGCCGTGTCGAGCTCCGCAACTGGCGCGTGCGCTAGCCGCAGCCGCCGGTTTGGCGCATGCGCTCTCCGCAGCTGGGTAGCCGCCTGACCACGTGACTCGCCGCGCGCATGGCTTAGAGGAACGCCGCGCTCGCTTAGTCAGTGCGAGCTTGGCCAGGGATGAGAGCCAGGTCGGGCCGTCTTCTCCGGGCGTTGCGCGGGAGCGGGAGGCTGTGAGCCGTCGTCGCCAAGCGGCGACACTGCAATAAATGTCGTGGTAATACAACTACTGATACTTTCTGTGTCTATTCACGTGTGGCTAACGATGCGCGTCTACCCAAGCCTAATCACAGTCATGTTAGCCACAGACCTAGGCGCAGCCGTAATACCTGGCTTATCGATTATTGTATGCTTACGTATAATAATTACAGCTAAATCAAAGGCTGTCCAAGTGAAACCAAGACTAAACCAGGCTAAACCAAGCTTTCACTTTGCATATCCAGCGTGAGCTAAGCTAAGCTGCAGCCAATGTTACTAAATAACTAAGCGATTCCGCACCAACATCGCGGGCGCCCGTAACCTAATCCGGGAGTGTGTTTCCGACTTTAATGACAGCCCCTATAGGTGCGCTACTGCAAATTTAGCTGCTGGGCTCTGTGGGGGTGTCCGCTCTTCTGGAATGTCTTCCTCTGTTGGTATAGGTCCTCTACAGGCACTCCCTTAATGTTGGCATTGGTGCTACCCTGACACAATACATTATTACATGACCGCGACGCACAGCATTGATACTACACTCTTTGACAAAGGTACACCCTTTAGGGTGTATATCTGACACACAACAATAATCGTCATCTGCTTCGCTTGCGTTTCCTCCTTTGAAAACGCCGCGGCCGCTACTTTCCTGTCAGGAACGCTATGTCATGTTGACAACGCGCATGCTGTTCGTTACTGGGAAGTACCGGGCTCGCAGCGTTAAAGAAAGGAAATGCGGATCAGGCAGATGACGATGATTGTTGTGTGGCAAACGGGTGTAATTTTGCTGTGCTAAGAAAAAATTTATGTCGACAAGCGACGATACGAACACTGAGTCACAATCACGGCGCAATTCCCCCAGGCCGCTAACATATAAAAAACGAAACGCAGCACGTTTTCAAAGTAATGTCTGAGTCGTCACGCACCAACATGTAAACACATATACCCACGGAAAGGCACAGTTACACATAAACTAAGTGTCACTTGTACAAAATGATTTTCAATATATACAGTGTACACAATGGTTATGTACAATGAGAATGGAAAGAACACTTTACACAATTTTGAAGTGATGTGCACGAGATCTACGAGAACCAAGCTGGTCGAGAATTCAGCCATACGCGTCCATCAGCCACCAACAGTAAATGGCATGATCACTGTTAACCAGAGAGAGAGCGAACTAGACATTTATTTTCCGAAACGGTAAACCGAGTCAGAACCCGGTTCACCCTAGGTGGGAGCATTCCTTATTCCAAGAACCCTCTGGCTTGGGCTGCCTTTTTGGCCCGGGCGACGAGACTGCGTTGGTCGTCCAGGCCATCGGAGGAAAGCTTGGCCTCCCAAGTTCCAGTTACCGTATGGATCTGCGGTGAGGTGGGGCGCTCTTTTTGTGCTTCTATGGGGCGGCTTTCTTTGGAGTCGTCTTGTGGAGCTTGTGAGGTAGGGTCGGTGGATGTGTCACGCAGTGGGCAGTCCTGGACCATGTGTTGCAGGGTGCCTGGAACGTCGCAATGGGGGCATATGTACGAGTACTGCGTAGGATACAGTCTGTGCATCATTATTCCGTGCACGTAGGTGTTGGTCTGTAGGCGGCGCAGGATGACTTCTTCCTCTTTGCTCAAATTCTGGTGTGGTAAAGCGTACGTTCATCTGCTGAGTCGGTGGTGTTGCAGAAGCTCCGAGTACTTTAGGGCGATGTCATGAACGTTGGTGGCCGGCCTAGTGTGGGATGACAGGAAAGCCCGGCTGGTATGCTCGCGGGCAGCGGCGTGTGCCGCCTCATTTCCTGTCATGCCATGATGGCCTGGAACCCAGTTGATGTAGGAGTCGGGGACTTGATCAGGAGACGACTGTTATTGTGGCTAAATGAACATTCATCATTCTCGCGAGCCATACTTAACAGCCGCCAACGCTGCGCAAGGTGGCTTTTGAGGATTTTGGAAATAATTCACTCAGAAATGAAAAAGAACATCATTTGTCCAGACTGCTACAAGAAACTTCGTCCACAGTATGCGCCTTTTATTCTAACGTCTCTTTTTAGCCGTAAGCAAGAGAGTCTCACTTGAAGTTCTTTGCGAAAAACACATGAGTAGACGAGGTTATAATTCAACGTGTACCACCTAGAGTTCACAACGCACGCGACCAAAACTGAATTTGGCAGTGTGGTTCAGGTTTCATCGCCAGCACTTGGTGTGCTAAAGTCCATTCGGCCACTGGGCTTTATCGGACTGACCGCTCTTGTTGAATATCTTTCTTTATTGGTATAGGTCCTCTACAAAAACTCAATAAATGCTGGCTTTGGTGCCATCTTTTTAACGCGACAGCGTTAAGCGCCCAATGTCGCGAAAAATTCGGGTGTCGGCGTCCGCCAAGCACGATAGTCCCGCCTGCTCTTCTCTGCGTAAAACACATCCGCGGACGAGGCAATAATTCGAGGCGGCATCACGCAACTCGCGCAGCTCCAGTCCAGATCGGAACTGCTCCACTAACCTGCCAAGCGCCCAATTTGGGTCCAGTCCACACTTGACCGGATGTCTTTCTGTGCAATGGCTCTTTTTCCATTCCAATAAGTTGATTGTACTTTACAGCTTTGCAGACATTCCCCCCCCCCCCCCTCTTTCTTAAACATATATAAATAAACAAACTCGCCGGGTGGTTACGAATGCGAAACGCAAATGCTTAAGCGTTAGCTGTCGTGCGTGTTAAGCGTTTTCGCTGCCACTCTAGAGTTCGCCGGATCACTTGGGAGTCTGAAGGTCATGTTTCATCCATGACAGTTAGGTGCAGCTGATGTTCCATAGCGTTCTGGTTCAAACTGCTCCCCTCCTCTCCCATGGTTCAGTGCTCGCTGGCTGTCTAAGTCCGCATTCGCGCAGCCGAGCGCACCGCCACCGCCACCGGTTATCCCCTATAAACAACCCGCTTAAAGCGACGAGGTCATATTTAAGTACCTGCGCAGCCGCCGGTTCACGAACGGCAAAGGCGAGGCGTGATCAAGCTTCCACGATACGGCAGCTGCATTCGGTGGGTTCCACTCCCCGTGGATGGATGGATGTTATGAGCGTGCCCCTTTGGAACGGGGCGGTGGGTAGCGCCGCCAAGCTCTTGCTATTATACTGCCTAATGTCCTACCTAGGTTAAAAAAGAAAAAAAAAACACCCTAGGAACTCCCACAACCAAATTTTCTGATCCCCTGTTGCGAACTTTGCTTTTGTACGTCTCCGTTTTTTTGTCGTTTCCCTACTTTACTTCCACCAATCTTCCAATTTCCTCTTACTAGTCTCTATTGCGGACATGTTTACTTTCCCACTGCTCTCGCTGAACCCAAGGGCTTCAAGGAGGCCACTGGTGCCCAAATCGGCCGCTTGGCAGGCGTCTTCACATTCTAATAAAACATGCTCCATCGTTTCCCTAGCTTTACCACAGGAAGCACACGCTTCTTCCTCCTTATAATATCTTATGTCCGTGATACGCGGAAGGCAACGCCATCTGGTGGTGTTGCAGGCAGACTAGCTTTGCGTCACGTGACCGACCTCTCTCTCATTGGCGGGAAACGCACGCGGCGCCGCTTGCGCTTCCACTAATGGAAGCCAGAATGGAAGCTAGCCTCTGGGGCTCAACCAAGGTCGGCGCTGTAGTGGGCTACGCCGACGGCGACTGCACAAAAATTTGGGAACGAGCTAAGAACAGCTAACGCTCTAACAGCTAACAACAAACAAACATGTTCGAAGGTACCTTCGAATATGTTTGTTGAAGGCGCCCTTAATAAAGGGAAAATGAGACGTCCTCCCAAACGCAGCTGAGTGCTACAAAGGAAACCTATACGGGTTCCTCGAAAGAAAAGCTTCGTAGTTGAAGAGAACCAGAACGAAAAATAATTCCGCTCTCGGCGACAGCGGAGATTTTCAACGGCGCTTGAAACAACACATGAATGAAGTCGCCAAGGGCCACACAACTGCGAACGCCCTGGCAGAAGATCACGAACTAACCGAACACATCATTGACTGGGACTCGGCAGCAATCATCGCAAAAGAGAAACACTCATTCGCCCGTTTGCTTTTAGAATCATTTTACATTCAATGAACTAGACGCACGATAAACAGGACGCGGGGCAGTCTCCCGAGATATGCACCAACACGCTGCTCCACCTCGCCCATAAATATCCGCATGCCCATGCTTACATCTTGATTGTTATCAAGGGACACGTAGGGGGCCCGAAACGTCTGTTCTTTATTTTTCTTTTATTCTTGGCGAGGGCACGTTTTTTGGCACCAATACATGGCTCGTACCCGCGAGGGGCACTGGTCACACCGGATTGATTGAAAAGTACACCTAACAAAATGCCAAAAGGGCTAAAAGGCCACCATTAAAAAAAAAAGATTAGCGAAATAAAACATAACACAATTTTTAGGGGTCTTACGCATATACTTGAAAAAAAAAAATATTGCGCAAAACTAAGTCCACCTGCAGCGGCCCTCCTTCTCATCCTCACATACCATCGCGTAACATTTATTGCCGTTACGCTGTCTTCACGTCTTTACGTTGTCTTCACGTTTTCTTCACGTTGTCTTCACGTCGTGTTTTGGTTGCGTAGGTCTAATCTCGACAACCATGGTGCTGTTGACCAGTGTTGTTAAACTGCGCGGAGGGCAGAATTAGACACATCGTGTCTACCGCAACGTGTTCGAGTGACTCGCACTGCACTGAATTAGGGTTTTGCCACTCGCCAGGCACCCGGACATCGCCGCACTTCGCATTAACCCTGCCGCGCAGTTCAACAAACATTGTCAAATGTGCACAGAGCCACTGTTGGCGGTCTGCTGTTTTCGAAACGCAGAAGACTACGGCACAGAGTTTCCCATTAGAATTACTAGAGGGAACTCTGGCGCGGCAATTTTTTTGGCTACCAGGCGAACGATGGCTACTATACGTGCACGCGTTTGTCGGACTTTCACGCTTGTGGCATCGTACGTTCCCACAGCTTTGCTTTCTGTGTTTTATCTACTTTGTGTGGCCCAAAGCTTGAAGCAATGCTATTCTTTATTTCTAAACGTAGAAGGCAATGATGATCGGCAGACACGCGCTATCACCAGTGAATTGTGGCGCTTACGACGCAATGTGTTGTCGTAAATCAAGAACTCGCAAAGTGACAAAGCCGTTCGGATCCATACGAGGAGAAAGTTTAGGCGAATCCGCGTACGCTAAGCATCATTACTCCGCTGGTTCCAATGACCATGTATGCAAGCTTCCGTAGGCGTAAGCACCTGTGTTTCCTCTAGCAATTTGTGTACGAAACTCTTAAGATCTGCGGTAACCATAAACAAAGACAACAGCCGCAATCAGCCAACGTCTTCCCTACCCTGGGCAGCCAATCCTATAGCGTGCTATCAGTGAGGCCCATGCGGCAAAACGTGCTCCTCGGGCTTTTATTTCTTGCTCACCGCTGCAGGCGCCAGAGCTCCGGCTGTTTGCGCGCTAGGAAATGTTGTTCTCCCTCGTAGAAGACAACGACGGGGCTCTGTTATAAGCGCCGTGTAATTTCACTGCTTGCTTGGCTCTTGGCGTTCTCTCTCCATTGTATAAACGTAGACGCTACCCGCTCTCCATTCCCTGGTTTGTATTGCGGCTCGCGAGGTCTTTCTCTGACTGTGCGCCTCAGACGCGGCTTTTACGCTGACGTTATTACTTCCGCTTCTCTCGCATCCTTCGTTTAGTACGGTGCAGCGCTACGCAAGGTGCGACACTGTCGCCTTTGCTTAAGAAAGAAATCGAATTGGCGAGGCATTCGCAGTTAAATGTGTGGCCAGTTAGTGCTCTCGAAAGGGCAGCTTTCACTACAGGGACATACTTCTTTATTAGTGCGGACACGGGCTTTTGCCCCCTATTGTATGTCCTGGTGCTTGCGCGGGCTGAATATTCGTTTTTATTTCTTCATTTTTAGCACATCCTCAGTCATCTTCTTTAAGCAAACGTATTTTTCCATGAAGTGTAGTAGAAGGCATGCTGCTTCCAACATATTTATTTGAATGTTCTTTAACTATAGCTACTTAAAAGGGGGCCTCTCAATTGTCCCCTGACTTGATCGTAATTATAGTTCTTATAGAGTGATTTGGGGGTGTACGTCCTGCAGCCATTCGCGGAATCTTTTTTGCACAAAAAAATAAGCGTGAAAAGAGAGTTTATCAGATACCCCAGCCAGACCGGCTGAGTTGGAAGTGTTGCGGCTCTAGGTTATGTCTCGAACCCGGCTCCCTATTGTAGCGCGGTGGTGGCTGAAGGTTTAAGATATGAGAAGCTCGGAAGTTGGGAAAACGATAACGAATAGGTTTACTGGCATTTGAGCAAAACTTATTTTCATCGTTGAACAGAAAAAGAAAAACTGAAAGAAGTCAAGTGTTTAGCAACGAGTCTCTGATTGATCCTCGTCTCCATGGCCCACAGGAGCTTCTTTCACTCGCACTTGTCATTATAGCACTTCTATTCAAACCCTCCCTCCTGACGGTAGCCAATCACACACAAGTCACAACCCACTACAACGACAGCCAATCAAAAAGCAGAAACAACAGTGTTGAAGATGGAATATTTGACCGGCGGCCCCACCAAGTTCCAGTGGGTGCAAAGGCGGAGAGAGGGTCTTGCCGTGGGAATGGGAGAGGACATCTGTTACTCCGAACGACCCGTTGGGAGTAACTACTCCGCTGCTTCTCTGTATAGGGAAGGTACCAGTTCGGGGGGCTTTCTTTTGGGAAACATCCACGAGCCCTTCGCGTCGTCTCTGCCTCCCCCGGAGTGGCAAATTTCTTCCCTTTGCTATGTGGCGGTTCTTCTCTGACGATGGGAGCTCGCTACGGGAAAATTAGGAGTGGCCAGCATCGGGTGTGGACTGTCCTATGAATATCGTCCCAGCGTGGCTCTCGCATCACACTCTTGCGCGTGACCGACAGCATGATGATTTGGGATTTTTATGGCGCAGGAGCCGTTCAGGCTATACTGCGCCAAGCACAGTGACGAACAGCATACTGTCAACTGCAGTCATAACAGAAGTCATGTGCTATCTTTTTTTTTTTTTTTGCGAAGGAGTACGGGGAGGGTTCGTCCAAACATCCTGGTTGCCATAGCGACGGCGCCTGTGAAGCTCTCGCTGCTCTCATTCTCTGTAAGCTGAGATAAGAGTTTTCGGCACAGGCGTTTCTTGAAGGACGTTCCATTTCGCGAGGCAAGCTTTGTTTGGAGAGTGGTGCGCGATGTTGAGAAATCTGGAGAACGCTTAAGCTTCGCCTTTGAGAGTGGAACGCGATAGCATTCAGAGAGCCCCGACTGTTTCTCACGCTTCCCGACAACTGCAGCTTACGTAACCGTAATGTTTACTGGGAAACGCTGTCGGCGAGTGCCATGCACGAAGCCGAGCAATCTTGTAGAAACGCGACCTCTTACACGGGCCGCGGATGCGTGGAAGCAAGCGCCGTCTGGAGGTGTTGCAAGGAACCGGGCGCACGAATCGTAGAAACGCTGGAAAAGGGATTTGCGAATAAGTTTCCGCTTAACAGAATTATGTTTTCTTTTATATTCAAGTTACAATCCGATGCTATCCTGTCTGCGTGTTGTGTGTAAGTCACATTTTACGATTTTTCTGACGCGCAATTACGGTTTGGTTTGGTTTTCCTTCAGTGAAGGCGCACACCCACTGTGGAAGATTGGCAAAGATTTGGGCGGTATTACAAAACTTCTCATAATACTGTTGGATATTTCTGTTGGATATTTTGTGCCCATGCACAAAATGCACACACACACACACGCACACACACACACACACACACACACACACACACACACACACACACACACACACACACACACACACGCACTCACGCTCACACACACACACGCACGCACGCTCACACACACACACGCACGCACGCACACGCACACGCACTCACGCTCACACACACACGCACACACACACACACATACACAAAGAAAAAAGAAAAGGAAATATCTCCTGAGCAACTGCGCTTTCGTATAGTCACATGATCAGCACTCCTGGCATCGGCCTAGGTGCACATTTTTAATGAACAGAGCACATATCCCTACCAGCGTTTGCTGTACTGTGCCTCCCCATGACGAAATTCCATACACCTCTCAACTCCCCCTGCCCCACCTTTTTTTTCGTTCTTTTCCAACCTTTCCTAACCCGAGATTTATCCGTTAAATTTCTTGACAAATCATCGCGGTGCCCCCAGCGGAGCCACGCGCATAGTCTCGATCTAGGTGGTTTCCAGATCCACGCCCAACAAGATGGCGGCCCTCTGGATTTAAGGTGCGGATCTTAAAGGCTATGCTTTTGCTGGTTGAATGATGCGGAAGCAACTTAAAGAGCTCCGGAAAGAGGTCATGATAGACGTCGGGTTCGGGCACCATCTATCATAATTCTCGCTGAGCGATCATTTCGTACGCTTCTTGATTCGGCGTGTTTCTTTCTTTTTCTTTTGTCATCTAGCAGAGCGCCCTCGCTTTTCTGTCCCTGCCTAGCTGCGCAAGCCGCGTCCGACATTTGCCGTCACTTCAGCTTTTGTGTTTTCTTTTTTGCACTAATTATTTTCGTTCCTTGCTTCGAACATTGCAGTGATTGGACAAATTTGATTTCCTCAGCGGCTTGTTTTGCACCGTACACCACGGATCGTGGAGTCACGTTGCCGTAGTTTTTTGTTTTGAAAGGAAGTTTTGTAGGCGCGTTCAGCTCTTTCTATCTCAGACCTCTCCGCTGTTCCTTACGTGCTGCAAGAGACTCAGCCGTTCATCGGGACCTTTTAGCTTTTATGAAGCTTTTTATGCACGCCTGATATTTTATTTATTTATTTATTTATTTTGTTTACGCCCAGGGCTTACAGGAAGGATTGAATACGGGAGAGAGCTAACATAGCGTAAGGAATAGTGTACATGCTAAGAAGGCATAACGGTACAAAATTGGTGGAATCAGAAACAAGGAAATGACAGATAGTTTAAGCACAATGCGTTGGCGGGCTAGTTGGTGCGAATCCATGAATACTTTGTTAAGCGCAAAAAGACAGACACAAGAAAGACGACAGGACAAGGCGCTACTCTCAACTGACATCATTTTATTGCGTCACTCCTTTATAGACCGCTCAAACCAGAGGAACATGCGCAGTGAGCACCATGCGGTGGAGCCACCAACATCCGATCCCAAGAGCGCACTCATGCGACCGAATCCAAAAAACCAAATTCAGCGCTGTACAAGGTTAAGGAAGGCACACTAATGCACAGTGACCCCAATGACTGAATGAAAAATGCTTCTGATAACTCTCGGGCGGTGGTGTCACGACTCTTCTTCAAGATTGTGGTATCACGAAACATGGGTTTGCATTTGCATGTTTTACAATGCTGAGCCAAATGCGAACCTGTGCCTGTTGGTATGGATCGCTCATGTTCTCTCAGGCGCTCGTTAACACAGCGGCCTGACTGCCCTACATACACTTTGCCACATGACAAGGGAATTTTATAAACCACACCGACGCTGCAGTCTACAAACTTCACGTGGTTCTTTTCACAATCAGGTTTTTTACTTGTTTGAGAAATACGGCTGCACAACATCGACAGTTTCTGAGGAGCGGAATTTTGTATCTGGTGGCGACATTCTTCAGATTGTGAGCCACTCTGTGGCAATACGGCACAACTTCAGGCCTTTTCTTTTGTGTGCTGCAGTTACTTTTATGCCGCTTGCCTTTCAGTTTTTGAAGCAATACTTCCGAGACTGACGTCACCACCACACTTGGGTAACCAGCAGCCTGCAGCCTATTTAACTGTGCAAGGAAACTCATGTTCGCAGAGTGATGACAAGACTTCTTTAAGGAAGATTCTAAACACATCAAGGCAATGGCGCGTTTCACAGTCTTTGAATGCGCAGACGCGTAAGGTAAAAGTTCTTTACGTGCACGTGGCGAGTACATCCAACAGGCGTGGCCTGTTTGTAAGGAAAGCTGCAAATCTAAAAACTGGAGTTTACCGTCCCTAGATAGCTCATGTGTGAAAGTTAGACCTTTGCCATTGTCATTGAACAGAGTTAAAATATCAGCTACCGTCACGGAGCATTCGTTGTTAGTCTGTTTTATCACAACAAGAAAATCGTCAACATATCTAAAAATTTGAACAGAGTCATTGTTTAAGGCACTCTTAAGGGCGCGATCGACAAACGATAAAAAAATATTACAAAGAGCAGGCGCCACACATGAACCAATACACACACCATTTTTCTGGATAAAAAGGTTATTTTCGAACTCGATAAAAGTTGCACTTAAATAAAATTCAAGAAGGGACATGAAACTTTCCGAAGACAACCCTGTCGCATTGCGAAAATCTACCTCGCCACTTTCTTCGATGCAAGTCATCACACTGCGAAATAGCTCATCATGCGGTATCGAATAGTAAAGATCTTCGACGTCAATAGAAAAAATGTCGGCTACTGAATGGTTGTCTTCCAGAAAAGAAACAACCTCGAAAGAATTCTTTATGCCATAAGGATCGTCAATAGTTAAATGCTTCAACTCTTTTTGCAAAAAGCGGCTAACCAAAACCTGCCAACAATTGTTTTCACTGACTATTGTACGGAAAGGCGTATCCGGTTTGTGCGTTTTTGCAGTGAAAAAAACCTCTAGAGCAAGTACCTTACATTGTTTCACATTTTTCACAATCTTGGTGAGGCCTATATCTTCCAACAAAGAAATGGCTTTGCGTTTTACCTTTTGAGCTTTCTCATTTGCCAGAATGAAGTTCTTGTTGACAGCCTCAATGGCTTTTTTGTTGAAGACCACAGACGGGGCTATTACAAAACCGCCCTCTTTGTCACTCAGTAACAGCCGAAGTTCATTGTCTCTAAAGAAAGATACTGTCCTTTTGATCACAGCTGTCGAAGGGGGCGCGCTCCCGGTGACGGTCCTACGAAGGCAGTCCACCCCATCGAGGAGGCACCGCTCCTGGTCCTCAGGTTCTGCTTTCCTTGCAATCCGCCTGTTCAAAGCCAGTAGCTCATGTGCAGGAATTCTTGGTTCCGTGCTATACTTCGGTCCATTCTTTAACAAAGCAGCAACTTCGTCAGGAAGCCTGACGTCACCGAGTACCTGGAAACCAGCTGTGACAAGTTGCGTTTTTTCCTTTCTGCGCGGGAGTCTGGACCGGAGGAGTAGCAGCAGCTGTGTCCACCAGAATTCTGTAGTCTGAGTTGATAGACGTCTGTAGAAACGGAACTTTTCCTCGGCCACGAAAGGCGCATCGCGCGAGTAGCAGACAGCTCTCAACCAGTCGTACAGGAGGCGTACCTGCCGCCTTCCCTTCCCACAAGGGAAGGCGTACCTTCCCTTGTCATGTGGCAAAGTGTATGTAGGGCAGTCAGGCCGCTGTGTTAACGAGCGCCTGAGAGAACATGAGCGATCCATACCAACAGGCACAGGTTCGCATTTGGCTCAGCATTGTAAAACATGCAAATGCAAACCCATGTTTCGTGATACCACAATCTTGAAGAAGAGTCGTGACACCACCGCCCGAGAGTTATCAGAAGCATTTTTCATTCAGTCATTGGGGTCACTGTGCATTAGTGTGCCTTCCTTAACCTTGTACAGCGCTGAATTTGGTTTTTTGGATTCGGTCGCATGAGTGCGCTCTTGGGATCGGATGTTGGTGGCTCCACCGCATGGTGCTCACTGCGCATGTTCCTCTGGTTTGAGCGGTCTATAAAGGAGTGACGCAATAAAATGATGTCAGTTGAGAGTAGCGCCTTGTCCTGTCGTCTTTCTTGCGTCTGTCTTTTTGCGCTTAACAAAGTATTCATGGATTCGCACCAACTAGCCCGCCAACGCATTGTGCTGAACTATCTTTCTTCTACTGTGGGCCCTGATATTTGTGTGTCTGTGTCATCTCCTGATCCTGCTGTTCTGGTCAGTCACATAGCGTTTACTGTGTGCCGTGCAAGGATGCTTACGTTCTGCATGAAGAATGGACAGGTTCCTCAAGACGTGGCGAGCCTCTTCGGGAACGTCAAGCCTTCCGTCGGTCACGTGCGGCGAATGTGTCGGATTCTTCGTTCTGAAATTTGGCGGCAGGTACGCCTCCTGTACGACTGGTTGAGAGCTGTCTGCTACTCGCGCGATGCGCCTTTCGTGGCCGAGGAAAAGTTCCGTTTCTACAGACGTCTATCAACTCAGACTACAGAATTCTGGTGGACACAGCTGCTGCTACTCCTCCGGTCCAGACTCCCGCGCAGAAAGGAAAAAACGCAACTTGTCACAGCTGGTTTCCAGGTACTCGGTGACGTCAGGCTTCCTGACGAAGTTGCTGCTTTGTTAAAGAATGGACCGAAGTATAGCACGGAACCAAGAATTCCTGCACATGAGCTACTGGCTTTGAACAGGCGGATTGCAAGGAAAGCAGAACCTGAGGACCAGGAGCGGTGCCTCCTCGATGGGGTGGACTGCCTTCGTAGGACCGTCACCGGGAGCGCGCCCCCTTCGACAGCTGTGATCAAAAGGACAGTATCTTTCTTTAGAGACAATGAACTTCGGCTGTTACTGAGTGACAAAGAGGGCGGTTTTGTAATAGCCCCGTCTGTGGTCTTCAACAAAAAAGCCATTGAGGCTGTCAACAAGAACTTCATTCTGGCAAATGAGAAAGCTCAAAAGGTAAAACGCAAAGCCATTTCTTTGTTGGAAGATATAGGCCTCACCAAGATTGTGAAAAATGTGAAACAATGTAAGGTACTTGCTCTAGAGGTTTTTTTCACTGCAAAAACGCACAAACCGGATGTGCCTTTCCGTACAATAGTCAGTGAAAACAATTGTTGGCAGGTTTTGGTTAGCCGCTTTTTGCAAAAAGAGTTGAAGCATTTAACTATTGACGATCCTTATGGCATAAAGAATTCTTTCGAGGTTGTTTCTTTTCTGGAAGACAACCATTCAGTAGCCGACATTTTTTCTATTGACGTCGAAGATCTTTACTATTCGATACCGCATGATGAGCTATTTCGCAGTGTGATGACTTGCATCGAAGAAAGTGGCGAGGTAGATTTTCGCAATGCGACAGGGTTGTCTTCGGAAAGTTTCATGTCCCTTCTTGAATTTTATTTAAGTGCAACTTTTATCGAGTTCGAAAATAACCTTTTTATCCAGAAAAATGGTGTGTGTATTGGTTCATGTGTGGCGCCTGCTCTTTGTAATATTTTTTTATCGTTTGTCGATCGCGCCCTTAAGAGTGCCTTAAACAATGACTCTGTTCAAATTTTTAGATATGTTGACGATTTTCTTGTTGTGATAAAACAGACTAACAACGAATGCTCCGTGACGGTAGCTGATATTTTAACTCTGTTCAATGACAATGGCAAAGGTCTAACTTTCACACATGAGCTATCTAGGGACGGTAAACTCCAGTTTTTAGATTTGCAGCTTTCCTTACAAACAGGCCACGCCTGTTGGATGTACTCGCCACGTGCACGTAAAGAACTTTTACCTTACGCGTCTGCGCATTCAAAGACTGTGAAACGCGCCATTGCCTTGATGTGTTTAGAATCTTCCTTAAAGAAGTCTTGTCATCACTCTGCGAACATGAGTTTCCTTGCACAGTTAAATAGGCTGCAGGCTGCTGGTTACCCAAGTGTGGTGGTGACGTCAGTCTCGGAAGTATTGCTTCAAAAACTGAAAGGCAAGCGGCATAAAAGTAACTGCAGCACACAAAAGAAAAGGCCTGAAGTTGTGCCGTATTGCCACAGAGTGGCTCACAATCTGAAGAATGTCGCCACCAGATACAAAATTCCGGTAGTGTTTTCCGCTCCTCAGAAACTGTCGATGTTGTGCAGCCGTATTTCTCAAACAAGTAAAAAACCTGATTGTGAAAAGAACCACGTGAAGTTTGTAGACTGCAGCGTCGGTGTGGTTTATAAAATTCCCTTGTCATGTGGCAAAGTGTATGTAGGGCAGTCAGGCCGCTGTGTTAACGAGCGCCTGAGAGAACATGAGCGATCCATACCAACAGGCACAGGTTCGCATTTGGCTCAGCATTGTAAAACATGCAAATGCAAACCCATGTTTCGTGATACCACAATCTTGAAGAAGAGTCGTGACACCACCGCCCGAGAGTTATCAGAAGCATTTTTCATTCAGTCATTGGGGTCACTGTGCATTAGTGTGCCTTCCTTAACCTTGTACAGCGCTGAATTTGGTTTTTTGGATTCGGTCGCATGAGTGCGCTCTTGGGATCGGATGTTGGTGGCTCCACCGCATGGTGCTCACTGCGCATGTTCCTCTGGTTTGAGCGGTCTATAAAGGAGTGACGCAATAAAATGATGTCAGTTGAGAGTAGCGCCTTGTCCTGTCGTCTTTCTTGTGTCTGTCTTTTTGCGCTTAACAAAGTATTCAAGGAAATGACACTCTAGTACAGCACAGCGCAGCAAGAATCGCAGTAGTAAGAGTCAAATCAAAATGACACGTAGAACTGACGACAAAGGTAAGCGCGTGTAAAGGTTTGGTGCAGATTTAATTCCCTATGGAGGCGTCTGAGTCGCTTCCTATTCGGCGCCACGTGCTTCTGAAAGAAAGTTTTAGTCTGTTATGTTTACTCCACCGGCTAGGTATGTAGATTCACAATATTTTTGGTTGGTGTTCTTCGTGCGTTCGTATTGACCTACGACGAGCAGTGCTGCTTCTCGCAATCTTTATGATTTTTTTTTCCACAGTCATTTTTATACCAGAGGACGACCGATATTCTACGCCAAGCTGTTTGCTCAAAAAAAGGAAATGTGGTCCTTAAGTGTGGCGGTCGTTTCTTCGGGTTTATATCACATCATTCCCTCTGTGTTACCGGCCGCCGCAGCTCAGTGGCTATGGCATGCACTATCAGTGGCTATCAGTGGCTATCAGTGGCTCAGTGGCTATGGCATTGCGCTGCTTAGCGCGTGGTCACGGGTTCGATCCCAGCCACGGCTGCCGCATTTAGATGGGCGCGAAATGCAGAGAATGCTCGTCTACTTAGATTTATAGGTATGGGTTAAATAACTCCAAATTGTCAAGGTTATATGGAGTCCCCCCCACTACGCTATGCTCGCAATCGGATTGTGGTTGTGAAATGTACAAAAAACAAGAATTCATTTAATTAGTTAGGCTTAATTTCTTCTCTGTTCTTTGAACCATACAGCGTAAAAAATTTTTTTTACGAGACAGCGAGTACGAAAAAGATATCCGATGAGAGTATCCACTGTTGAAGAAAAGAAAATTGTAATAATTCCGACCACGTTGTTCGTAGTGACGTATCTGACAGGGGAGCTTGACTGCCGTAGCTGGTAAACTTTATTTCACGACGTTCATGCGTCGTCTGTCGCGACTATCATCACGCTTACTTAAAAGAAAACTTCATTTCTATTTCATCAACGATTTGATATTAACCCTTAAAAGTGAGCGTGCTAACCGTAGCACAGTCCAAGCGCTTCCCCCAACCCTCTTTTTCTTTCAACTTCTTCATTTTTGTTTGTGGTCCTTCAAAGGCCTATGCGGATGAGTATTCTACGTGACGGGAGGGGGGGGGGGGGCTGTTATTGTATGTTTTTTTAATGCAATTATGTGCGTAGGGTTTGAGTGAAGCACGGTGTTGGCGAGGAGGCCATTCCACTCCTTTAATGTTTGTATGATGAACGAGGAATCGAGGGAAGCAATATGGGGTTGAGATGGGTACACGATCTTGCCGTGGTTTACGCGGCTTGGGTGGCGCTATAGGGCTGTTATCTGTTAACTGAGACGACAACCTTGCGATGTTACCTGTCCGATGTGATGTCTGAAAGAAATTGTGGAAGAGGGACTTGGCACTGTGATGCAAGGCTGCAGGAGAGCTTGGCTTGTAATTTCAGCTTCGATAAGCTAAATGTTTACGACTAGTACGGAAAAAAAATTAATTGTACTGCGCAACTCCGCACTGATACATGCGTGCTAATATGGTCATGTTAGCAACAAAAAAATAGTTTACCGTCTATACGTGGATTTCAGGGCGTCAGCCTAAGAAAGTGCGCAAAGTTGGTTAATTGGCTAAATACCGAAGCAGTTTCTGAAAGAGGGATGTGTGCCTTTTACTTTTTTGCGAATAGGTACAGGTAGCGGAACACTCTTCCGGGTAACAGTTGCTATTCCCCTGTAACACGGTTCCTCATATTTGCTGTTGTGTTTGTTTAAACAAACTAAAATTGGAAAAACGACACGTGGCGTCATTTCATACATCTTGCATTCTTTTTTTTTTTTTGTCTATGTGGCAAGCTATTCCATTTGGGTAAGTGGAAAATGTTTGGGAAAAAAATCCCCGTTTGTAACTGAAACCAGGTTGAGATTCAGAGTTACTTAGCATATATGAATATATTGATTTCATATTGCAATGGGACAGAAACTTGAGCTGGTTGGAGTTTCGTAGTATGTAACATTGGAAGACCTGCCCTTAGATGAAACATAAGCGAAAGCAGGACGGACATTGCGCCATATATCGCAACAATAGGGGTGTTTGTCTCCGGAAGCCTACCGTGCACGTATCTGCGGAAAAATACCGTGGGCTGGACAGGTCGTTGTACGAACGACTGTCAGAGGCAACACGCCAACCCTTTGAAGTGTTTGCTAGGTACTATTCTCGCCGTTCGCTGTATAGGAAGTACAAGTGTCAGCCAAATTTTGGCAGGTGCCAGATAGCGCGAAAATACCACGAGCAGGGGCCCAGTTCAAGCCCCTCCTCTTATGGAAAAAAAAAATAAATAAAGAAAAAGGATATATATATATATATATATATATATATATATATATATATATATATATATATATATATATATATATATATATATCACTTTTACTACATGAAAAAGACATATTATTCAATACGACAGTTCTGCGAAGTGCGAACTTTTATTAAACAACACTGCTATTTAGGTTAGTTGTATCAATATCAATGCAAGGAACAATCAATAAACTATAAAGGTTCGAGACAGTGGAACTCGTGTGTCTTTTTCTTTTTTTTTTTTTACTTATGCATCCCTTAAGCGCCGGTCACGGTTACCTTTTTGAGGTGGCACCAGTGCTGTGATTACAAACAGCGCCTTCTGGTTCCCATTGAAAGTTGGGCACAATTTACCGGATGTCTACTGATAACTTTGCGTAGAACTTCTTGCTAGGACAGTTCATTGAGATCTAATGAAAATATTGTTGCGCCCACAGGAAAATAAAGACTCGGGAAGAAAAGTAGGAAATGATAAGTCGCGTGCTGACCTATCGTTTCCTAGTTTTTTTTCCAAGTCATTATTTTCGGTTTTAGAGCAACGACGTATTCCCGAAAACTTTGTGTTTTGGAGACGTGAAGCCCGGTGACGTGTGTTACGTCACATTTTTGAGTTTGTTCTTGTTCCCCTTTCGAAAGCTTTTCACAAATACTGAATGTTTTCATTTTTTTTTTCCTTTTTGCTCTCTTTATACTAATTCTGAAGCGTCGTTTTGACGTTGGTGCTTTCTTTGTGAAATTGTCGCATGTTGTGGTCATGCCGCTTTATACGTAAGCTCCTGTTTGTGGATTTCTTTTTCTGTTGGCAACTTTCAATCCTTAATGTTTCTTTAATATTTTTTGTGATGAGTAGTACGCGCATTCTTAACCTTTTTAAGAAAGGGACCATAACAATATCCGAAGGAAAATATTAAGTTTTCGTCGGAATGTTCAAAATACATTGAGAATAAGTGCATTCAATGAGAAAAAGGAATATATTGGGTAGAAGTCTTTTTTCTTTTTTTTTTTGAGCAATAGCTTTGTGGCCAGCAGCAACAATGCCTAGGTGAGTTTAGGCAACACTCTAAGTGAGCTTCACCGCAAACCACCTATGGCTTCATTTAAAAACATGTACCGGCTGTCCTCACCATATCTAAAAGAGATCTGTGTAACATCGCATTTCCTCTACATTACCTGCGTGGAACCACTGCGTCCGCGGATAGGATTGGATTGGTCTTCCTTCTACTTTTGCAACCGTCTTTCTCCTCTGACCATGCTGACAAATAAACTCGAATTGCGTGCCAAATTTCTTTCTTCGTCGTCCTATAGTATTAAAATTCAGTAAATTCTGGTGTTTTCCTTGCCATAACCACGATATGATTATGTGGCAGACATTATGGAGTCACTGCGGATTAATTTTGACCACCTGAGCTTAGCTACCGTGCACCTAATGCACAGTATACGGGCGGTCCCCCCCCCCTTCTTTTTTTCATTTCGTCCCCATGAGAATTCGGCTACCATGGCCGAGATTCGAACCCGCGCCCTCGCGCTTTAGCAGCGCAGCGCCAATACCATAACGGCGTGACCTCTAGCCTTGCTCTAATTCAGCAAATGACTCCTGTTGCCAACCATTCAGTGCCGGCCGAAGAGATTTATCTGGAAACTCCTCACTCAAAAACAAAACTGAGCAAAAAAATTTATATTATTAGTTTAGTTTTTTTATACGTAGTTATTCGCTATTTCCGCATCGCCTGTTGACGGTTGTGTTGTTATACACCTATAACGTTTCTTTCTATTTTTTGTTTATATTATTACGATTACCTTTCTTTGGGAGCTTCACGCACTTTCGAGGGACTTTCTATCTGTCTGTGCCTCTAACCGTTTTTCCCAGCCCACTGTCGTCAATGCATAGTCCTTGGTTTTATCGGTTTAACGAGCACCGACCCGCCGTGGTTGCTCAGTGGCTATGGTGTTGGGCTGCTGAGCACGAGGTCGCGGGATCGAATCCCGGCCACGGCGGCCGCATTTCGATGGAGGCGAAATGCGAAAACACCCGTGTGCTTAGATTTAGGCGCACGTTAAAGAACCCCAGGTGGTCAAAATTTCCGGAGTCCTCCACTACGGCGTGCCTCATAATCAGAAAGTGGTTTTGGCACGTAAAACCCCAAATATTATTATTATAACGAGCTCCGCATGGGGATTGCTGTGCGGAGAGAATGTGGTTTCGAAAACGAACCGTTGGAATAACTTTGATCACTTGGTGCGTCTGGCTAGGTACGTGCCGCTCTTCGACGAACTTCACACCAACTTGGGTCACTGGCATGTGCTACTCTTTAACGACAAAAAAAGGAAAAAATACTTTAAATTTTCTGCGGTGCTGGGCACAGTCAAATCTGTGGCACATATAGTCACGCAACATCGTCCGAACTCACTCACTCGCTCGCTCGCTCGCTCGCTCGCTCACTCACTCACTCACTCACTCACTCACTCACTCACTCACTCACTCACTCACTCACTCACTCACTCACTCACTCACTCACTCACTCACTCGCTCACTGACTCACTCACTGACTCACTCGCTCACTGACTTACTCACTCACTCGCTCACTCACTCACTCACTCACTCACTCACTCACTCACTCACTCACTCGCTCACTGACTTACTCACTCACTCGCTCACTCACTCACTCACTCACTCGCTCACTCACTAACTCACTCACTCACTGACTCACTCACTCACTCGCTCACTCACTCACTCACTGACTCACTCACTCACTCACTCACTCACAGTCAAATTGGGGCCACGCGAGCGTGGTTTTTGCGGCGTCGTTTTAGCTGTGACGCTCTGTTGCTGAACCTGAGGTCGCTGGTTCGACTCGCGACTAACTGCAAAAAAAGAACAAAGAAACAAGAAAGAAAGAAAACGCTTGTGCACCGTGTCACTGAGTACACAATAGAGAACCCAGGCTGGCAAACGCTAATCCGGAGTTCCGGCTCCACTGCGTCGTGCCTCGTAGTCGGTGTAGTTAAGGACACTAAACCGCGTCGTTAGTGTACTTTTTCGTCGCTAAGATTAGAAAATGACCCGGCCTTTGTGTGCCAAAACCTTCCATATTTCACAACTAGTGAAGAATAAGAAGACGGTCGCGTGATAGCAACTACATCCTCTGTGATAACGAAATAACAACGACAACAACAAAAAGTCAGTGGCCGTTTAGCTGTAAATGCGGGAGAAATGAGGGACCATTGCGTCGCACTCTCCATTGAGGGCCCGGATGTATGATTGAAACGGCGTTCACCACACTGCAAAATGTGTTGTTCGGTAGCTCATTCGGCTCAACACGTCTTGCCTCTTCGAGGTGGGAAGTGCATGCAACAGACATTATATATATATATATATATATATATATATATATATATATATATATATATATATATATATATATATATATATATATATATATATATATATATATATATATATATATATAACACTTTTGTCATGTGCTCGGCTTCCTCAACTTCACAAACTTACATTTTCTTTCTCACTTTGACGCTCCTAATGCTCATGCATTAAAAAAAATTGTCCATAGGGATTCTGTTGTGTGTTGTATTCTGATGGAAATGTGGGGCTCGAAAGCAAAAAGAAAAGAAAGAGAAAAGGAGAAAACAAGCGAGAGGACGTGACAGAGCAGCGAAATAATGCGAAACGAGAAGGTACGCAGAAAGGGGGAAAAAAAAGGAAACTCTGAAGACATGCAAGGGATGCAGTGCATTGTGGGCGTGATAAGCGTACGTTGACGGCACGTGAATAAGCGGCGTGCGTGAAGAGAGTCCGCTTTGGAGCGTGACGACGGAAAGCGCCGACGCGCAGAGCATCGGAGTTCCTGCATTCACTGACGATGTCGCCTCAAGAAAAATGGGACCGCTGTGTTGGGGAGGTTGCGCCCCGACATGCGGAGTAGCTTGCAGGCGATTTGCGCATTCGCAACGAGTAATCTCAACAAGAAATTGTTTCCGCCTTCAGTGGGACGGACGGAAGGACGGGATAGATAGATAGATAGATAGATAGATAGATAGATTGATTGATTGATTGATTGATTGATTGATTGATTGATTGATTGATTGATAGATAGATAGATAGATAGATAGATAGATAGATAGATAGATAGATAGATAGATAGATAGATAGATAGATAGATAGATAGATAGATAGATAGATAGATAGATAGATAGATAGATAGATAGATAGGTGCACCTCCTTGTACACAGGTGTTGACAGCTGTCACCTTGCCATGAAGGAAGAATTCATGTACGCTACATTTTGCTCATGCCCTGACAGATCTGTGCTTTCTTCTTTATCCACCAACCATCTAGCGTCATCTTTGTATTCCTAACCTACTAATATGACCACCGCATATTTTTTTTTTCAATTTTCAATTTATGAGAACTAAAGCGCTTGTTGATGTTCTAAATTCACGGCGGCCGCCTTTCGATGGGGGCGAAATGCGAAAACACCCGTGTACTTAGATTTAGGTGCACGTTAAAGATTCCCAGGTGGTCGAAATTTCCGGAGTCCTCCACTACGGCGTGCCTCATAATCAGAAAGTGCTTTTGGCACGTAAAACCCCATAATTTAATTTAATGTTCTAAATTAACGGTATACTTTATAAAATACGCAAATATTGAGTTATTTTTTTTTCCTTTGAATTCAACCGATGTCCTCAAGTTCATTCCAGTGGATACCGAGCCGAATAATTTCTTCTGTCCCACGTATTTAGGCCAGAAATCTCGAAGTAAACCTTCCTTTTTCAACCCGCAATTTTCGTTTTCTTCAAAGTGTGACGGTATATCAGGGTCTGTTAAATCATGGAAACATTTCGAGCCACGACATGTCCGTGCGACTACGAGGCTGTCTGCGGAAAAAAAAAGAGAGAAAAATGTGCGGGTCCACGTGGTGTCGGCCCGTGTACCAAGAGCGGACAGAGTACCACAGCTCAGGCCGTCTCTGCGCGCTTGCCCGGGCACGTCGGGCGAAGTTGTTTGCGTATGCAGTGCTCGTGAGTACTTTTGCGGGAACACCTGGCGAGCACTGGGCTTTGGATTTCTGCGTGTACGGCGAGGGCGTCCGGGATATATCAGCGCTCCTGTGTGGTTGGCTCCCTCGCATCACTGCACTGCCGGCGGCAGTCTGCAGGGGAAGCACGCGTTCGCAAACGGGCCGCAGCCACAGTTCTGTCCTACTCGCACTGTTTAAGCAGGCGGAACCGACCGGACCTGAATATACGGGCACCACACAAACGCGGGTTAGGTTAGAGAGAATAGTGTTTGCCCAAACTCGTTGGTGACACATAGCGAGCGAGAGAGAGAGAGAGAGGTTTCCGGCAGAAATCACTTGCTCCCTTGTTCTGTGAAAAGTGTGGTAACGAATAATAAACCTTGCCCAGCGGCGTATCGTCCTCCATTTTCGGCCCGTATCTTCTGGCAACTTTTCCCGTTCGGTTTGACAGAGAGAGAGAGAGAGAGAGAGAGAGAAAGCGCTGTTTCACTATTGCTAAAGAGGATGGCCTGGAGTCATGCCTAACACTCTACTCCAGATGTATGCGATGAATTGATGATATATGCACAGTGCACGCCACGGATACTCACACATAGACAAGACACAGTAAAGACCACAACACGCAGCATGCAAGCAAACTAACTGTAAAATATCTTAGTGAGGCAAGTTTTTATAAGGAAAATTACAAGTATCTTCGATGCGCGAAGTGCACGGCAGGCGTTTGTCTGTACGGGCCAAGGCCGTACCGTACCTCGGTGGCAGTCCTTAATGAATATTCAGTGCGAACGTTAGGGCCATTCTTATTTGAATAGCCTGCAAGTCGCGATTGTCTGGGCTATTGTCTTCCATAACGTTGAACGCGGGATAAGGTTATGGATGACTCCTTCAGTCATGGCGTACACATATGCGTGCGCGACTTATTTTGTTTTTTTTTTGCCAGTTTTTTTCTTTTTCAGAAGTGGTCAAGAAAGCACGGATATTACTATGGGGGTAAACCGAACCATATTTTACCGAAAGTGGCTCGATCTTTTTTTTTTCTTTTAACCCAGCCGCGTATTGCTTTTGGCGACCGCTTTGCTAAGGCCACTACTATGCATCACGGGATGCCCGGCGTGTTGCGTTGCTTCAGCAATGGTGAAGGAGATGGCTTTTTCTGGGGGCGACATGCGAAGACAACCGTCTATTTACATTTAGTTGTACGTTAAAGAACCCCAGGTGGTTTAAATTATGCGGGAGTCGCCCGCTACGGCCTGCCTCATAATCAGAGCGTGCTTTTGGCACGTAAAACCCCACAATTTAATTAATTACTATAGCTTTTCCTTCCTTGTTGTTCTTGCGCCATGTACACGTGCCTTGTGCGCGCGTCTTGAGTCACTGATTCAATTTTCTTTAATGTGAAAACGTGAAGTTGTTGACTGTGCACTGAATCGAGATTTCATTACTTTGTAATTAGAAAGACTCATTGCAAATGGCGCGGAAGATCGTCTTACTAGATTAACTTTGGTTCTAGTCGCTAGCTCCATGGAAGGAAATTAAGTTACTTTGACAAATTGATTCATAGTCCGTCATGATCCCTGACTGAAAGGGCTGAGCAGATGGAGGGAGAGAGAGAGAGATGGTCGAAGGAATGACAGGGAAACTGTCCGAACATTCCTACTATGTGGACACACGCAGACGCAATAGGTTAATAATCTAACAACAATCCTTTCTTTCTTTCTTTCTTTCTTTCTTTCTTTCTTTCTTTCTTTCTTTCTTTCTTTCTTTCTTTCTTTCTTTCTTTCTTTCTTTGTTATATTGTTTCACATTCAGCTACTGGAATAGGGCGCGGAAAAGTCGCCGAAAGATGCGTCAAGAACATTCAGCCTTATAACCTATGACCGTGAAGTGTTCGTCCTCTAAAAATTGGAGCTCGCTAAGTAAACCACACCATGAGGGAAGGTTCTTGCATGTTCTACATCTCTTGGCATCCTTTCTTGCTTTTTTTTCTTCTTTAGACTTTATTTCCATGCTTTTCTTCCACCCAAATCACCTGTAGTAGAGTGCAAGCCTGGTGTATCAGTAAGAAAACAAAAGATAGGAGTCTCACAAACGCGTATTGCAGCGCCATTCCCCGCTAGGTCATTGTTTCGGACATTTGTTTCTTTTATTGTCTTTGGTACATCAACTTGCCTAACTATTGTGCATAAATTCCAATCTGTGCTATTATCGTGCGCCTCGCCGCTTGCCGCAGTTACCGTGATCGCATGGAAGCAGTCAGTGTTTGTCCGACATACCAACAGCACTCGCGCAAAGATTTCAATCCAGATGTCTTTTTTGAGGCACCAATTCACTGCCGACGCAATAGCCTCGTCTATAACTCACCAAGCACGTTTTGTCGATACTGTGTCGACAGAATAGGGGCATGCTTCTTTCGGAGTCAATCTTTCGTTAATTTTTTTCTCTTCCAATATTCAATACCCACGCTAGAGTACCAAGAGACAGGTGATACGCACAGTACTTGATAAATTTGACAATCGGCAACTATAAAAACAGAAAGTTCAAAGCCCGTGTACCCAACGGAACTCCGCGCAGAAGTCTGTATCTGTGTTGCTTAATTTCCTGAGGTGTACGCGCCTACAGCGAGTGTTCAAACTCTAGCTATCATTGGAGACAGTCTATGTTGGCACCTAAGATAATCCTAGCTAAGAAGACAGCTTTGAGTCCAAGTAACGGAACGCGACTGAAACCATGTAGAACACGTCTCTGCGACATGACGCCCCCTCGCGTCTGCAAGGAAAAGCTGAGAAGCACGCGCACTATCTCTGTATTTTTATCACTTTGCGCGTGCGATTTTGTGAAAAACACATGGTCACTTACATTAAGCGCATACAAAAGCGTGACTACGTTTTTCTGCGAGCAGACGATCTTCCCGTCAAGTTCCCACGCCTTCTGCTCAGCCACCATCTTGTTTTGGCAACAAGGTAGCCTGCATCGTTTTACGTCTTCGATGCTGTCTTCGCGAAGCCGTCTCTTTTGCCGGCTTTGTAAGAATCGGAACGAACTTAAGATTGCCGGCGACCGCTTAGCTGTCTTTTAGTCGTTGTCGGGAAGAAATGGCAAACAGCCATATTACACTTCAAAAAGGCTGCCAAGTACTACTTGAGCAGTTTACATCGTCTGTGGTCTTCATTCTGTAGGTTAGCAAACGGAAGTTCGTCTGGTTGCCCTCCTTAGCGTTCCTCTCCTTGATTTCTCTGTGTCTCTCTCTTTCCAATATCCTAATTCCGGCAGACGAACTTTATGAATGATTTTCATCTTGGATGAGGTAGTGCAAATATTTTTTTCTAGCCTGTTCTGTGTCTCTAGGCGTGATATATGGGTCTCAAATTTCATTAGGAGAATGCACGGGCGAGGTGTATGGGTGAAGTCTTGATTTATACACTGCATCAGTGGGAGACATTCAATGCGGGCTTTACGCGTCCGCGTAGAGTCTCCAATGCAAAAAGAAAAAAGAAACTAAGAATATTACTGATACGCGAACGAACGGAGACAGAAACCGATAGAACCCGCGAAAAGGCGTAAGTGAATATATTGCGAAGGCCTCAGCGCAGCGGCGTAGAGGACGGTTGTGAGTCGCGTGGATCGTGTGCGCCTCCCTAGCGGCCTCCTTATCGGGCCCTCCTCCAGGGAGCGCCTCGGAAGCAGCTGCCCGCGTGGGAAATTCGCCACCTCATAGGACGGTGACGGAACGCATCGCAGTGGGGTGTTCTCCACATAAACACGTTAACAGCAGCAGCTCTTGGCGCTGGAGGTTGTGTTAAAGCGCACGGAGTGGCGTAACGGAGGCGAACGAGCGAAGGCGTCGGCGAAAGAAAGGTTTTATTTTCCGCAGTTAAGCTTTCGACGCGAACCAATCACACACGTATGATGGATCACCGAGCCTTGTAGACACGGTGTACAGCGACGAAGGAATAAGTGGATGAAGTCCACACTACGTGCGCGTGCAGCAAATGGCCCGCGCGCTGAGGTATGTAAGGAGGGAGAAAGAAAACGAACGCAAATGTCGAAACAAGACGAAATAAAAGCGGAGACCGTCGACCGAGGCCCCCCTGCATCCGATTTTTCCCGCAGCGTGGCTTCGCTTTCAGCGGCTTGGCTTGGCTGAATGTCAACGTGACGTCAAATGTTCGGCTCTTTCACGTGTGGTACGTCTCTCGCTACCCGAGCTCTAACCCTGTTTATTTAGCGAGACCATGAGGACAAGTACGTCACCTTGTAAGCCGCAGTATACCGCACAAAGAGGAAGATGTGGGGACGCCTTAACCAGTGGCTACGGCTGGCTTGCTGTGCAGTTCCGGAAGAATGGCTCGTCACCATAACAGCCCGTCACCATAACAACCGCAAACATTCAGATATATACAGTGCATCTCTTGGAATCTACGTGAAGCGAATTTTTAGGAAAGCGTTGCAGGAAATGCAGTACAACTACACGCAATGCGCGAAGTCGCCTCTATTTCCGTCCGGTGCTACGCGTAATCTCGAGCAACCTTTACGTTTGTGCACTGCACAAGTCACAACCTTATTGTCATGCAGTGATTGTGTTTACGTGCTACACTGTTCACGAGCTGTGCCGAAATGCACACACCTATAACGCGGTGGGTGCAAAGTGTGAGACGTCGACGCAGTGACGACATGAGGACGAGAGCGATGTCTTACGCTCGTAGAGAGAATTAAGGTGTATTCAGGGAGAAGTACGACACATATTGAAATACATTTAAGGGCAATGTACGTCTTGTCACCAAGAGGCACATATCCGTTCTAGAGGATTGGCAATGATAGGCACATACCCAATGGAAAAATAATGGAGTAGCTCTAAAATAGGAGCTTCAATAAAATCGAAGAAGCCATTGAATGCAGGTGCTATTTAATTAAGATGCCTTTGTGATTTACATATAGGTGACCTATCAGCCGACATTTTATCTAGGGCTTTCATGCCGTGACTTATTGTTTTGCTCTGCAGAATATAGGTGGCAGAACAGATAAATATATGCACGCATATATTATGAGCGACATACCAACGACCAATACTCCGGAGGAAGAGGTGAAAAAGCCTTAGCGTTAAAATAAATGTATAATATAAGATTTCTAGTAGCGGAGCGAAAAAAAAGCCTGACGAAACCAGGCCTTTGGTTACTTTCTACTGATGCACATCACTTTCTAATAGGGACGCTCCAAATCTTACGGAACAGTTATGTGCAGTATTCTGCCTGCAGTGCTCCCCTAATAACTAAACGAATCTTAATTAGCACCTCCGTATATCGCACTACCACGTTGCAGCTCGCCGCTTTGTGGAGAATGCTCATATAAAAAGCAATGCAAATGATTAATGTGTGAAGGCATTGGCGAATCTCCGTTTCCCTGCGAGATTTCCTCGCATGCTTCATTTGCCAAAGTAGAGCGATATAAGAAATATATGTCTGAACAAAAGCTACTGTCCCAAGCAGTTTTTTTATTGCTGTCTTGTTATTCACAACCACGGCTTGACCCTCACGACTGACCATCTCTACTTTGAACAGAGTGCTAGTTTGCGACTCTTAACGCGCACTAAAGTAAGGGAAAGAACAGCTTTACGTAACAAAAGAAACACCCTAACTACTGGACATCAGACACGACAAGTTACGCGGGCTCTGAATAACAGCTGTAACTACAGCCGTAAGGAAAAGTTACGGTTGCTAGTTAGGAAATGATGCGTACCGTCTCTTGTTTGCCCTATTGTCAGCGCTGTTACGGTCTTCATTTTGTCGTATACGAGGCTGGGGCCGGCGAAGACCGACCTCCGCTCATTGCGACCTGGGTCGTTGTGTATCTTATTCAAGACAGCGTTCACTCGCTCATCGTCTTTAAGATGTGCGTCTTATTTTGAGGTTATCGTTACGATTCCTCTCTTTTCTCTTCCGTAACCGTGGCGTTAGGTAATATAGCTAAAATATGACAAATCAGTTTGGCCGCTACATGAGGTTGCGACTGCGTTTGGGTGTAACGAAAAGAATGGGCGTGTTGTTTCACCAAAACCGAGGAAAACAAAAAAAAAAAAAAAACAAGAAAGCTTGGGAGGGAGACTTACCTCTGTGACAATTACGTTTTTCCTATTCAAAGTGCATGTAAAATGCATAAATGCTGGAATCCGACGACCACTGCAGGGTGTTTCACGCAACTTGAGCCAAGCTGTAAAAAATGTGCAAATTCCCCGTAGCTGGGCCGAACCAAGTCACTGTTGTTTGCCGTCGCTTGGAGACACTCCGATTACTTTTGGATTCCCCTAATTAGATAATTAGCGTTAATTAATCAACTTCTCAATTATTACAATTATATGAAAAGTGTGAAGGAAGAAAACGGTATAGCAACACGAAAAACTCCCGATACAGCTTTCTGTTGCTCAATACGTGCTGCATGAAAGTGTTTTTCCTGGCGTGAAAGAAGCTCGTGAATACACGCAAAATTGCCGCGCGACTGGCCGCTCCTGGCACTTTGCATCTATTCGCGGCCTTCTTTCAGGCTCGGAGAAACAGTTTTATGCAGCACGTATTGAGCAACAGAAAGCTGTGTAGGGAGTTTTTTCGTGTTGTTATACAGTTTTCTCATTCACACTTCTCATCTAATTGTAATAATTGAGAAGCCGATTAATCAACACTAATTATCTAATCGGAGGGAATGCAAAAAGTAATCGGAGCATCTAGAAGCGACGGCAAACAACCTTACCTTGGTTCGGTCCAGCGACGTGGAATTCTCATATTTTTAAAGCCGGGTTCAGGTTGCGTGAAACACCCTGTGTATGGTTTGAAAAAAATATCTTGTATTTTGGAGAGAAATGTGAATTATACCGACTGCAGGAAGCAGAAATTTGACTTGAGGCCTCGGTTTCTTTAAGATGCCGAAAATTCTTAAGTCACTAGAAAAGGAAAAAAAAAATTGAGGTACAAATTTTGTAAATCGGTAACTCTGTAAGAAAAGCGGATCTCCTGCTTCAATAAACATAATGTATTAGAGCCTCTGAAGCGGACCAATATTATTTGTAAGTTTACAGCTTCAGTGAAATTGATGCGATGTTTCCGAGAGTTTTCCAAAGCCCTGCCCGCGGATAAGTCGTGGATTTCAGAAGGGTAAATAATACATGATTTTTCTCTGATGTAGGAGGTCCTGAGGTAGAACTTGATCTCAAGTGACGCATCGAGAGAAGTGAAGCATAGAACAGGAAAGGGACGGCGACCCGGAGTCGTGATTCTTTTAGACTGATGATTCACGCACTGTTGCGATTTTTTTTCTGCAACTAAAGCCGCGCAAGGCAGCGTTACATTACTGCACTTAGTAATTCGTTTAAAAATAACACCGTCACTTCATACAGCCTCGTTGGGCTCTGCGAGCTTCCTTCAAGACAACAAGGTTGATCTAGCGCACACACACATTTATCCTCTAGCAGTGTGGTTTTTCTATTGATACATTTGCATAAACCCGGTACAATTGGGTCGAATTGACTTATCGGGCCAAAAAAAAAAAAAGAAAGAAACAGATCGTTGGGCTCAAGTAAACTCTAGTGAGTTAGGTAACCTGAGCGTCGAAGTGAGTTCGGTCAACCCGCCTGTAACAGATGCACTGACTCGCCTAAGCATGCCTGGTAAGATACATGTAAGCACGCGTCGGGTTGGGACATGGGTGTCGGCCTTTCCGACTCGACCACCTGGAGTCGGGTTCACGTAAGCGAACCCGATAATTGGTTGCCCCGCTAGGCTGGTGAGTGTTGTCGTTTGCTACGTTCTGCGCATTTTCTATTTACCTATATATGCCCACGGGTCGCCGTGAATAAGCCAATTGAAAGTTACCGCCCATGTTGTTTTTGTGTTCTCTTCCGCTGACCCCGTCTTTATTGGCGGTCAATACGATATGCGTTCACGTAAGCGAAACTTGTATACGCGGTCTCTGTTTCTGGCAGGTCTCTTCCGCTTCTCTCTATGAGTCACTCGACAGTTTTATACTTAGCAAGAAAAGTGGCTAAATTAGCGAATTCTAAAGCGAAGGTGTTTCTTGGCCTCTTCACCCAACTTTGGTGTCCGTTTGCAACCGCTACCAACTTGCCGCGAGCGCAGTCCATTCGGACCCCACATGTTACCCCCTTTCCGTTGATAGTTCATTAACTTTGATGAACGTCTAGTTAGTGCCGCTCGACTTTGGCGTTTGACCAAAGGCTGTGCGCTGCACGTGCTAAAAGTTCAGTCGCGTGATTTATGACGCGTGACCATAGTAGCAAGCGATATACAAAAGCGGGAATGGCCAGCAAGTGTTCGTCTTTGGGCAGTTGTAAGATCAGATGTGTTTCGCACATAACAATAAAAAAGTAATCTTTAACTACTGGTCAGTTGACGCCATCAGACACATTTAAAAGAGACTCCAGGAGCCCAGTTCCTTTAATTCTGAATGTCAACCCCTCTGAACATCCAGACAGATGGGAAGAAGACGAAAAAAACAACAACCGAAAACCATGAACAAGTCATAAACTGATCTAAAAATACCTGCACACTGCATGCCATAATGCTATGTTCCAGTGCACCTTTAGTTATTCAAAATTAAGAAAGCTTCGCTTACACGGGCATACATCAGAGACATTTTCTGCCAAATGTATTTTTGTTTCGCCGGGGCTGACGACAACTGTGCCTGTTTGGAGTCTTAACAACATTGTATTGACTTTATTTTAGTGACGTAAACAGCGAATTGTCCTGGCAAAGTTGAAGGGTCTCTTGACTAAGAGCACTTTAGTGGGCCGTCTGTGTGAAGCTGTGCTTTTCTAGGCAAATCAACATCTTGAGAGCTGATACCATTCTACAAAATGGGGGGTTTCTTTCCACTTACCATATTACGACCGTTCTCTCGCCACCACAGGGGGCAATCTAAAGCTGCACTACAAAAATATTAAGCAAGACATCTAGGAACGAATATTAAGACCAATTTATCCTTATAATCACCCGCACTTGCGGCTTTTCCTTAAATATAGAAGGCCTTCCGCCGCAACCTGGTGAGCTTCTAAAAAAAATGTTATCAGCACTGCTACCAAGCCATTTCTCCTACTTAATTAGGTTTGTGTTGTCTTCGTTTCCTTTGTCTTCGCTAATGTTTTCTTACCCCACGTTCTCAGGTCGGTCACGCTTAAGCTTGCTCCAATGTTCGACCCTTACGGCCTTCTCCTTTCCGACAGTACTAGCTCGCTTTCCTCTTCCACTCACGTGACCCAGCCATCTCGACGTTTCCCTCTCCAACATTATCTCTACACGTGCGCAAGTTCGACCGTTCCATGCGTGGTTCGCGAAATGCGCACTCTCGCGAACAAACGAGCAATACCGAAACGACGCCGAAAAACTCCGGGAGAATCGGGTCGAACCAACTCCTCCTCCTCCTCCTCCTCCTCCATCGATACGACGCCGTGCAGCATCGCGCTTGCAGCGCGAAGGTTGGGGCGACAAGTGTCGAGGCGGTGACAAAGGGAACAGAGAGAGACGCGTCACACCGGTGCGCAACAGCGCAGGCAACTGCCGCAACCCCCCCTCCCCCCCCCCCTTTTTTTTTTCCTGCGAGCTTCGTAAATCGATGCCCCGGCGACTCTGCGGGGAGACGGGAGATGCGAGGAGCGTGCCACCGCGGTAACGATCTTCGCGAGGCTTGGCCTGGGCTGGCGCGCGTGCCTCCTCCACCGTTTACCGCCTCTTCTTCTTCCTCCTCCTCCTCTTTCTATGACCGGTTGGACGCCGAAGAGCACGGATGTGCCGACGCGTGCCTGCGCTGAGACCCTGGGGGGAGCGGTGTCCTTCTTTTTTTTCTTTAGTCTTCATTTTTCTTCATTCTTTTCATTTTTCTAGGGTAGCAATGGCTGGCGACCACCTACACTCGCTGCGTCTTCGCTTTCTAGCATGGAGGAAGGAAATAACTAGGAGGAAGCATAGCGCGACGTGACTGAAGCCAAGCGAGTCGGCGCAACACGTGCGCGATCGTAATGTGTTCGTGTGCGCGGTACGTTTTTAGTGCTCCAGCTCCGTACGCTGAAAAATAATTTGCAACCACAAAGATGAATAAGGGTGTAAATGATTTTTTTTTCAGTGTAAGCAGTGATATAGCCACTATACCAAAGCAGCTGAAGAACTGCGCATTGATTACAAAAAAAAAAAAAGATTACTGGGAACCAAACATTGTCGGCCAAAACGCTCCTTCTCACAGATCACGTGTTGGGCTTACTTATTCCACGGAAAAGTGAAGGGAACGGCTTCACGTAGGCTTGGCTTGCTGGGGCTGACTTTCGTGACTAACGCTCCCTTCCAGTTTATTTGCTTCATCCGTGCTTTCAAGCGCAGAATTCACCACAAAAGTTTACTGGCGAAAAACTCTGGCGCTGCGACTTTTCAGCTACGGCGGGAATGGTGGATCGTAGCTTGCCTTAACTTCGTGCGTGTGGATTCAAACATCCTTATGACGTTATTGATTAATTGCGATAGAACTGAAAGTTGGACGAGTTGTTGGTCATTCACTTTCGAACTTAAGCGTGAACAGAAGACGAAGACTGCGGCCGGAGTTGACACACAAGCGCGGAACCTTGAACTCCGTTTACTGCGGTCGCGTTGAAGGTCGGACGAGTTTGTCCCACAGACCTGGAAAGAAACATTCCAGTTGTGTTTAGTAAAACTTGCTGTTGGGCTAGTTGGTACGTCATAACTGGTGAGCTGTTGTTGCTCGTCTATTTAACACCAGTTATAGTTGCAAGTAGCTCTCTCTCCCTCTCTCCCAGTGCGAACGTGCGCACATGCGTTTATGTGTGTCATTGTCCACGTGCGTTCGCGCGGGGGAATCATCGTCTCACACGTCTTTTCCGTTTTGCCCGAATCACCGAGCTTTCCATTAGGCTATAAATTAGTCAGCTGAACCGTACACGTACCAGCATTGTCGCAAAACGAACCGAGTTGCGAGCTAGCGCCTGTTTGTTGACTCTATACCTGCGTCCATCTTTCGTGCGCTCACTGCGTTTCAACAACGAGTTATCGATTGGGCTTAACCTCGTCCGGTTTGCAAGCACTCGTAGTTTCCTAAGAACGTGGAGGCACTCGTGCGTAATCAGTAGAAAGTGGGGCATTTGGAGCGAAAATGTACGTCGAAAACGAACAGTTTTAGAGGCCACATGGCCACTTGATTTCCGCTCGCAAGGACTTTAGGCTAATCCATATATCGTTCGTGGCTCCCGCGTCCGCGTAACCGGTCACACTTGCAGCTTCTGTTAACGCAAGCACGAAAGTGCCCACGACCAAATTTTGTAGGAAACTATGTTTTCAACAAGCTTCTATTTAATTAGCTTTCTAGGGAGAGTCTCTTAGAAGTCGGTCGCTAAAGCACAGACGATGCCCATTAGACTTTCTTTTGCGTAGGATGTGGCTTACTCGGCCAAGCTGAAACTCCAGCTATCCATATTTTTTTTTTTTTTTGCATTTGGCTGGGACGTTCGCGCCGAGAATTTGCCGAATTCAGAGAACTGTCACTGAATATGAGAGGGACAAAGGAGTTTTCACGTGCTTGCGGAAATAAAAAGAAACGCAGGCATCTGTGTTTTACGAAAATAAATAATAATAATCCTTATCTTATGGAAAATGTGCACTGTGTGGGCACGTGCCAATGCTCCCTGAAGCCTGTAACGCCCAAAGACGGTTGTACGTCAGTGAAACTTAAAACAGCTTGTTCGTCGTAATTTCTGGTAATAGAGAATCATCATTATCATCATACTGGTTACGCCCACTGCAGGGCAAAGGCCTCTCCCATACTTCTCCAACTACCCCGGTCATGTACAAATTGTGGCCATGTTGTCCCTGCAAACTTCTTGATGTCATCCGCCCACCCTAACTTTCTGCCGCCCCTGCCACGCTTCCCTTACCTTGGAATCCAGTCCGTAACCCTTAATGACCACCGGTTATCTTCCCTCCTCATTACATGTCCTGCCCATGCCCCCCATTTCTTTTTCATGATTTCAACTAAGATGTCATTAACCCGCGCTTGTTCCCTCACCCAATCTGCTCTTTTCTTATCCCTTAATGTTACACCCATCATTCTTCTTTCCACAGCTCGTTGCGTCGTCCTCAATTTAAGCAGAACCCTTTTCGTAACCCTCCAGGTTTCTGCCCCATACTTGAGTACTGGTAAGACACAGCTGTTATATACTTTTCTCTTGAGGGATAGTGGCAGCTTGCTGTTCATGATTTGAGAATGCCTACCAAGCGCACCCCAGCCCATTCTTATTCTTCTGATTCTTTCAGTCTCATGATCCGGATCTGTGGTCACTACCTGCCCTAAGTAGATGTATTCCCTTACCACTTCCAGTGCCTCGCTACCTATCGTAAACTGCTGTTCTCTTCCGGGACTGTGAAACATTAGTTTTCTGCAGATTAATTTTTAGACCCACCCTTCTGCTTTGCCTCTCCAGGTCAGTGAGCATGCATTGCAATTGGTCTCTTGAGTTACTAAGCAAGGCAATATCATCAGCGGATCGCAAGTTACTAAGGTATTCTCCATTAACTTTTATCCCCAATTCTTGCCACTTCAGGTCTCTGAATACCTCCTGTAAACACGCTGTGAATAGCATTGGAGAGATCGTATCTCCTTGCCTGACGCCTTTCTTTATTGGGAATTTGTTGCTTTCTTTATGGAGAACCACGGTGGCTGTGGAGCCGCTATAGATATCTTTCAGTATTTTTACATATGGCTCGTCTACACCCTGATTCCGTAATGCCTCCATGACTGCTGAGGTTTCGACTGAATCAAACGCTTTTTCGTAATCAATGAAAGCTATATATAAGGGTTGCTTATATTCCGCACATTTCTCTATCACCGCATTGATAGTGTAAATATGGTCTATTGTTGAGTGGCCTTTACGGAATCTTGCTTGGTCCTTTGGTTGATAGAAGCCTAAGTTGTTGCTGATTCTATTTGCAATTACCTCAGTAAATACTTTGTAGGCAATGGACAGTAAGCTGATTGGTCTATAATTTTTCAAGTCTTTGGCGTCCCCTTTCTTATGGATTAGGATTATGTTAGCGTTCTTCTAAAATTCCGGTACGTTCGAGGTCATGAGGCATTGTGTATATTGGGTGGCCAGTCTTTCTAGAACAATGTGCCCACCACCCTTCAACAAATCTGTTGTTACCTGATCCTCCCCAGTTGCCTTCCCCTTTGTATAGCTCCCAACGCGTTCTTTACTTCTTCCGGCGTTACTTGTGGTATTTCAAATTCCTCTAGACTATTTTCTCTCACATTATCGTAGTGGGTGCAACTGGCACTGTATAGATCTCTATAGAACTCCGCAGCCACTTGAACTATCTCATCCATATTAGTGATGATATTGCAGGCTTTGTCTCTTAACGCATACATCTGATTCTTGCCTATTCCTAGTTTCTTCTTCACTGCTTTTAGGCTTCCTCGTTCCTGAGAGCTTGTTGAATTCTATCCATATTATAGTTCCTTATGTCAGCTGTCTTACGCTTGTTGATTAACTTAGAAAGTTCTGCCAGTTCTATTATAGCTGTAGGCTTAGAGATTTTCATAGATTGGCGTTTCTTGATCAGATCTTTCGTCTCCTGGGATAGCGTACTGGTATCCTGTCTAACGGAGTTACCACCGACTTCTGTTGCACACTCCTTAATGATGGTCATAAGATTGTCGTTCATTGCTTCAACACTAAGGTCCTCTTCCTGAGTTAAAGCCGAATACCTGTTCTGTAGCTTGATTCGGTTTCCTCAAGTTTACCTCTTACCGCTAACTCATTGATTGGCTTCTTATGTACCACTTTCTTCCGTTCCCTCCTCAACTCTAGGCTAATTCGAGTTCTTACCATCCTATGGTCGCTGCAGCACACCTTGCCGAGCACGTCCACATCTTGTATGATGTTAGGGTTAGCGCAGAGTATGAAGTCTATTTTATTTCTAGTCTCGCCATTCGGGCTCCTCCACGTCCATTTTCGTCTAACCCGCTTGCGGAAGAAGGTATTCATTATCCGCATATTGTTCTGTTCCGCAATCTCTGCTAATAACTCAATAACTCTCCCCTGCTATTCCTAGAGCCTATGCCATATTCCCCCACTGACTTGTCTCCAGCCTGCTTCTTGCCTACCATGGCACTGAAGTCACCCATCTGTATAGTGTATTTTGTTTTGACTTTACCCATCGCCGATTCCACGTCTTCATAAAAGCTTTCGACTTCCTGGTCATCATAACTAGCTGGATGTAGACTTGTACGACATTCAATTTGTACCTCTTATTAAGTTTCACAACAAGACCTGCCACCCTCTCGTTAATGCTATAGAATTCCTGTATGTTACCAGCTATTTCCTTATTAATCAGGAATCGGACTCCTAGTTCTCGTCTCTCCGCTAAGCCCGGGTAGCACAGTACATGCCCGCTTTTTAGCACTGTATATGCTTCTTCTGTCCTCCTAACCTCACTGAGCTTTATTATATCACATTTACTACCCTCTAATTCCTCCAATAACACTGCTAGACTCGCCTCACTAGATAACGTTCTAACGTTAAACGTTGCCAGGTTCAGATTCCAATGGCGGCCTGTCCGGAGCCAGGTATTCTTAGCACCCTCTGCAGCGTTACAGATCTGACCGCCGCCGTGGTCAGTTGCTTCGCGGCTGCTGGGGACTGAGGGCCGGGGTTTGATTGTTGTATTAATATAGGAGGTTGTTGCCAAGTACTGCACCAGGGTGGGCAATCCTGCTCTGGAGAGAGAGTGCGTTACCGCTTCTGGTCACCGGGATCAGGCCGCACTCCAGGCATGTTTATGCAATTTTATCAACACGCGGATTTTTTTTTTATCAGGTGGAAAATTGCGCGGCCCAGGGATTCAAACCACGGATACTCTACCTCTTCGCCACCGCAGGAGTTGTACGCCTCATTTAACCTACAGTGGTGCCTTCTTCGATCAGTCATATATTTGTACAAAAACAATTAAGTGTATAGATGAGGCAAAAGCTAATTGTTATTGTAATTCATTGTTTGGTATTTAGTTTGCTGAAGTATCCACAACTTGAAGACCGCCCCAGCGTATCATAAAGGGCGCCTAGGCTATGTGTTGTTTCCACTGACTAAATTTGAATTTTAGGCGTTAAAACTCACTGTAGCTGGTACTTAAGTAATTACGGAGTGCAGCAACCACTCTTTCTTCGAACTTGATTAGGCCGTCGAAATTTATGATGGTTGGTATCGTAGAAATGGCGCTTAGTGTCGAAGGGGAGCTGAGTGGCGCTGGTGTACGTTTTAAGCTAATCACTTTGGCTAAGAGATTGGGAAAATATTAGATTAGCATTGCACTTAAATTTACGTTCCTTCGGGAAAGAGCGAAAAGCATTAATAATGCGGTGCAGGTTCACTAAATATGACGCGCTTACCCGTCTCCCCAACGTGCACTGATCTAGGTAAACACTGACGTCCTAACTGCTTATCTCCTGTTGACGCACGTAATCATCAACAACAGACCTCCCTGCTAGAGCGTTCGAGGTGCGGACAGAGCCGCTATCAGCTTCGCTCAACCTGCATCAGCTTCAAAGAGCTGACAGGTCCCGAGAAACGAGAACCGACGGGGGTATTGCCGGAGTGGTCGGACGGATCTGTAAGCGCGCAATCAATATGCCCTCCCCCACATCCCTGCCCCCTCATGAAAGCCCTGCCTTATTTTTGTCACGTGTCAGCTTTGGCAACTCTGGCGGGCTTGTAAGGGGTAGAGTGGTTGAGATCAGTCGTGCTTCCGCCTTCTCCCACTGGGTCGAGTGTCGTTTGTAAAATACTTTAGTTGCCATAAAGGCACCAACCTCTCCTAATGTCCATTTCAAGAAAAAGAAAACTTTTGTTGTTGACGTATTCGAGGTAAACTGCCTTCTGGAATCGGTTCATTGCCAATTGTGGCGTTTGGGCTCGCGGAAGTGTAGTTGGAGAGGTTTGTAAGTTACCCGTCACTCAATACGATAAATGCGCAATCGATGTGCGTTCAGATATTTGACGCCGCACAATTCTTTATCTTGAGTGCCGTCAGTTGTATTCGATAGGCATCGAAATTATGTGAACCATATTTTTTTGTCTTGTGTTAGAGCTACGTCCACACTGCCTATATTTGCCCGTATAGCAAGATTCCTGCGATTGCAGTAGAGGCATCTGTTCGTGGTTAAGCGATATCATGCCTACTTATTTGTATTTCTTACAAAGTGATATGAGGTTTAATTGTAGCGTTTATTATTGTCTTACGTATTCATCAACTATATAAGGGTCCGCAATATTACGTAATCTGTTTCGATTATTTTTCAACGTGCAAGTCCTAGCGTTACCCTTTGTAGCAGTATAATAAACGAGAGGAAATTCAGGACCTCCTATCTTAATACATACCTTCTTGTTCGGCAACCACTGCGCCAAATTTTACTCGGTTTGGGGCATTTAGAAACATTCTCAACCTGCTACTGGTAATAAATTTTTAACTTTTATGTCATGAAGGTGTTACGAAAAGCTGTGGAAAATTACAAATTTCATAAAAGCTGGCGCGGCAAGTTTACAACTCTGTAACTCAGGAATTCAAAAAAATATGGTGCATAACAATTTTGTAAACTCCGTCTACTAAGACACTTAAAGCATACAACGGTGATGTTTTTCATTTATTTCAATACCTTCAGGGCCCGTAGACCATCCTGGTGTGTCATAAACCGCTACCAGCAGTTTGCCAAACCCTCGTAAGCATTTTAGTCGTCCCCTGCAACCTCTAAACACGTACTATATCTAAGAAATGAAGTCTACGCAGAGGTAGGCATTTGCAAACTCGGCGCTTCAATGATTTTGGTCCTCAAATTTCAACAAATTTTCTAAATAGTCGGTGACCTAAACTCAATATCCATTCTGCTTTCCACAGTCGGTTGAATCCGCCTTCTTCTTTTAAATGCAACGAATTCCATTCAACTTGGTTAAGCGTTAGACTACCGAGAGCATTTGTGCGTTTCACGTGTACTGTGTTCGAATAGAAAAAAAAACACAGCATGCTCTGCGCTAAAACTACCACTTAATTAGTAAACGATATGCCACGGACAACGAAAAATTTCTATCGGTTTTTTTTTTGTTAAACACATTGACTTGTTTGCAATCAAACCCTCAGGTGACGTACTGTCCATAAAGCAACATGTTTATTTTCTACACTCTACTTTTCTCCCGAACAGATAGTTGCTGCGTCGTTCCTATTTATTTACCTGTCACCATACAGGTAAACGAAGCTCACCGAAAATCAAGACTAGAACGGAGAAACTAAAGCTGTACATATGCGGAGGGGTCTATTGGCTGCGGGCAAGAATAAATTCCGCAGGTGCGCTGATATTCCCTGCTGCTCTTGGTGACACAGGCCGCGCACCTATGTTCACATTCGACTCCGCGCCGGGGCATCTAATCGATAGCGGTATGGGCGCCCCTCTGTGCGAGTAGTGAAATTTAGTGTTGCGCCGAGCACTCCTCGCCCGCTGCAGCAGCAAAGCAGGAAATGCGGTCGCCGAGGTGCCATTATTCAGCGGCCGAAGCAACGCTTTGCGAAGCGAAGTAGGCCGAGAGCGATACAGGACGAGACCGCTATACCAGAATGGAAGGCGTCGAGTCAGCAGAAGGATCGAAGGAACGCACAAAGGATAAGAAGACCTCAAAGTGTGAGCGATAAGCATACAGTTACAGACGTGAATTGAGTGCAGACGGAGATAGGAGGATCGAAAGAGAAAGGTTGCGGATGCTTAGTCTAGAAGATATGGTGGTCGAAAGCACTCTGGCGCGGTAGAAGAGAAGTAAGCAATTTGATGCGGTAAGAAACAAATGGACTAACGACAGAGAAACATAGAGATCGCGTAAAATAGACAGGCTATTTTTATCTCTGAATAGGTGGGAAAAATGTGGTGAAAGGCAAGACACCAATACCCAAGCGCCTGGCTTTTCTATGTGTATGTCTCGCTTTTCGAGCTCGGGAAAATTTTCGCCTCAGCAAGCACGAACAAGTCAAAACGAAGATTCTGTTTTTTAGAAGACGGATGGACGGACAGACAGGCAGACAGACAGGCAGACAGACAGACAGACAGATTCTCCTCGAGGTCACTGGCTCTCAGAATGGTTAAAAGCGCCTCCATTGCACGGGAGACACAGGAAGCGCTAGTCCATAGGTTGAGTACGTGTCCTACATGGCATGAGAGTCTTTGATATAGTATATTTATGGTGGACAATATGATAAGACTCGTATGCGAATAAGCTATAGAAGCACATTAAGTGGGCCATGCCTTCCCGTAGTTTGCGTACAGCGTAGAGTGGCATGCTAGTTTGCTTAACCTTAAGGAAGGAAAACATTTTCCATTGGCAATATTTAGCGAAATTCCTTGAAGAAGATATCTGTTAACTCGTGCCAAGGCCACACAGTAGAGGAAGACGACATGTCCCACGCGAAAATGAATGACAGACGGAAAATATATGTGGGAGATTAACCACTGTCGCTCCTGATTGGCTACCCTATACGTGGGGAAGGGCAAAAGCGAAAGAAAGATAAGAGGAATAGGAGGAGAAGAAAGGGACACGCGTGCTCACTCTCTCAGATAAGCGATCAATCACACATGCAGTCACAAATGCTCGTGGACTACAGTTCACGAAGCGCATTAGCGCTTTAGTGGCCTTGTGCATATATCTTTGGTGAAGGCCCCAGGATGTTTATTTGCCAGAAGGGTCCGTCGTCTCAACAGCGGGGGAATAGCACGCGGAACACACAATTTACCGTCGAAAGAATGACAGCGGTACAGAATGCGCTCAGTGATTTTGAGAAAAACAAGACAAAAAAAGAACTATAGGGACTCGCGCACTGGCACCAGGGAGAGAGCAACGGAGTAAGGGAAGGGATATACTGAACGAGGGTTTGCATCCGAGCTAGCTGGCACGGCAACATTTCAACGCAGGTAAAAGCGCAAAAAACACGGACACCGAAAAGAATGAGGGCATGCAGAAAAGCGACGTCAAAAAGGGGGAGAGGGAAGAAATGAGGGAGAGGAGGTTTCAGCGTACGCTAAGAGTCTCAAGATTTTCAGCTGTTCAAGCTCTATCTCATTCCACAAAAGTTCCGCAATGTTCGTGGAACATTTCTTTTTTTCTTCCCAAAATATATGCTCCGCTTACTCGCTGAAACTTATGCGGGACCCTAAGAGCGACCTGCAGTAATTATGAGGAAAAGCTATGCTGAAAAAAAAAAAGAAAGGAAGAGGTTGCACTTGGTGCATACCTAGGTTACATTAATTGTATGTATGTACCACTTACTTTGTACTGATAATATTAGTAACATTTTACCGCCTACATTGTGAAACATATGTGCGAAGAGAATAACAGCGTAAGTGAGCGCGGCGCTAGTTTTTCGCAGTGCACGGAGGTGCTCGTAGGGGGAAAGACTTGCGATGCCGCACCGTGCGCCACCGCTGGTGCGGAGACTCCCATTCATATCAATCACGGCACACGCTCTAGATACACGGTGGCAGCTGTTGTGGCGCTACCACCCCGGCCTTTGCCAGAGCAGTATAATTTGAAAATGTGCTATCCTCCTCTTCTTGTCTCTCTCAAATTTATCGCACCCTCGGGGCGCCAGATGTCACTCTATCCGCGCTTGTGTTTCGCCGTTCTGGAGATTCCTACCAACTTTCGTCCGCCCTTGCCTTTTTTCTTTGTTTTCTCTTTCGGTTTGGCGCTTGCGTAATGTTTGAGCCTGCTATAGGGAAACGCGAAAGGCGCAGCAGTTTCATGCTAAAAGTGCATTTTCCTGGTACGAATTCTTTTTATTTAGAAAGAAGAAAAGAAAATGCGTGCACTGCAAGTCTCTGGATTACATTGCAGCGCCACATGTCAGTGCGTTTGTTTTCGTTGTTTCTTACAGGCGGATAATAATCTTGCTCCACGACTGAGTGCATGTCTTTGTTGACAGGAGACGGCTCAACAGTAGCAGGAATGTATTTGTTTGCATCATTAACTTGCGCTCAAATATCTATAATAAGGAGTCATTTAAAGCTTCGCTACTTGTGCAAGGGGGTTGTTGCATCGCAGTTTTTTCATATTGAGCAGTTAGCTCTGCAAATTTCTTTTTTTTTTCTCTCGCTCACGGGAGCAGGTGCTGGTACGAAACGAGTGGGTCCGGCGGAGACCACGCATCGAGCGGGCGGGCGGGTCCGCATGACACCAGCTTCCCGCGCTCACGTCGCTGAAGGGGCCGCTCTCATTGGTCTCCACCGTTCGCGGCTTGCGTCTTTCATATCCCGCTCCCCGTTCGCTCTTTCATCTTTCCCTGTGCTCGTTCGCTTGGTTACGCCGCCGCCGGCGCCACCGACGCTCGCCGCACGAACGGGCCCCTAAGAGCGGCGCTCTAAAATTATGTCAGCTTAGGGAACCTTGAGTCGCAACGTAATCTCTGCACACTAGCCTAACCTAACCTAACCTAACGCGTCTATCGGAGTTCGGCTTCCTTAATGGGGAATGAATATGACGATTTCGCGTTGGAGAGCAGAACGCGCCACACTCTCTGAGCCAAAATGGCCGCCCCCTCAAGGAATCAAAATGATCGCTTGCATTAGATTGAATACTGACATGGTGCTCCTCCTAATTGTCGGTGGCCCAGCGCGATGATGAAGGGCGGGGAGCTGTCTGGCGTGCAAATTGCCACGAAGCGACAACTCCTAATCGACACCGCCAGTCCGCTGCCTAGCTCTTCCGTCACACCCAACCTCTCACCCTACTTCAACATCAGTTAGCTGTCACATATATTTGTGTCTTTACATCCTCCTGAGCCCCCTTGCACATTGTATTGCATATTGCCGTCAGTTGTTTTCCAAATTAAATAGGAAGTGATTACGGAACATATCCTTCCCGGATGTCATATCAGGTGCAGGCAGAACTGCACGAAAAACCCTCTTTTTTTTGTAGTCTTGCTACCAGCTTTAGACAAAATTACCAATTTTCGATTGGTTCCCGGGCCGGCATAGATGACGAAAATTAACCATGAAGTGTTTTCGAATACCGCGAGATGACGTCAAAACGCATAACGCATCATCAACGTGGCAACTCACGAGGAGATTGTTATTTTGTATAAATGTATAGGCACTGGATGATGCTTCGGGCATCTAATCGCGGCAACGTAAACGACAAAACACAAAAAAATTCGTTTTCCACGTTTGCATAACGCAAGTCAGCTACAAGAACCGACTTGAAAAGCGATTACACATCTCCGAGCATGCGCTCCCGTCTCGAAAGGATAGGTGTACAGCGACGTCTCCTCCCCCGACCCACAACGAACGAACGAACGAATGAATGAATGAATGAATGAATGAATGAATGAATGAATGAATTTATTTCCATAAATATGCAAGTTTATGGAGGATATAAGGAAAAAAGTTACAGAAGAGCAACTCGACTAGTCCTTAATCCTTCTCGTGACAGCAGCAGCAGAAAACAACGACGCGACGAAAACCCCGCATCCTATACACACGTGGTGGCGGCCTCAAACAGCTATACTGCCGGAGCCTTCGCTGTCGCGGCGACCTGCCCTGCAAACCTTTCGAGAAACGTTGCCCGATCCTTGGCGACAGCGCACGCGTCGTCGCCTCGCACTCGACGGAGACCGTGATGCATTTTTCAGAGCCGTCTCGCCTGCGGGTCGGCCCTGCATCGATTCCCGGCGATCCTGTCACACGACGGCGGCAGCAGGCGAACGCGGCGACCGAGATGTGACAGCCACGGCCTCGCAGAGGATTGCACGGGGCGGAGCCTAAGCGCAGCACGACTGAACGTGTACGTAAAACAGCCGATCGCTGCTTGCAACGCGATTCGCCGCGCAGATCTGGTACGAGCACCGCGAACAATGTCTATACGTGCACGCGCACGTGTAAATAAACTGTATCGAAGGGCGATGCGGCTCAGAACAGGATAGATTCGTCGGTCTCCGAAAGAGACTAAAGAAGAAACAAAAAGGATAGGTTGATGTGCATTAGTAAACTGCGTGGCACTAACGTCCTGGTGAGGGTTTTCATTCGTTCCTTTTCAGTATATAAGTGGCGCTGCTGACCCGCGCGTGTTTTTGTTTGCGTAATCGCTGCCGTCGCTCACGTAGACATAAACTACGCTTCACTAATATCCCAAGAAAGCCACTGATACCGGTACTTGAAACATGCTAAGTCAAATGTAAAAAAAAAATGAAAAGATGCAATGAACGTAGGACGAGCATTGCCCCTGCGCTGATGTTCCCTAACCAGCGCGCCGTGACGTTCATAGAATTAGACGGAGTCTCCGTGGGGTCTAGTTAATTTCCTGTGTGCGAAGATCAACTGCATTGTATACTAAAGGAGAGGAAGGCCTTGCTTATCAAGCTATGAGAAAAATTTGCAACGTCCTAAATACTCGAGGATACTCTGAGATTCATACCGTCACCCTTATTTATGCCGGTACCTGTGGTTTCGAAGAAAACTTGAAGAATGATAGTTTGCCCTTTATCTGCGGCTCTAGCAATCTACCCTTTGCGCTGCAATTAAAGGAAATGTAGCTTTTTCTTTTCTTTTCAGCCTCAACTGACTTACTGCTTTTTTTCTTATTTAGCGTCCATGCGGTGTCCATGTGCGAGAAACGGCCTCCATACACGATGCTTCGAAAACCTTTCCCTCCACCCGAGAGAGAGAGAGTTCGTCATCGTAAATCCAAGTTATTGTACGCGAGCATTTCTTTCATTTTTTTTTTTTGCATTCCGTATGCATCCGAATGAGGCCACAGGTGGCAGAAAATCGACCCTTTGACCACAAGGTTCGGGAAGCGAGCGTCAGAGTAACACCGAACCGGCGCTGCGTATCTCGCAGAAAAAAAAAAAAGAAAAAAAAGGTAGTCACGTGCGTACCGCCTCTAACGCACCCATTGGCGCAGAGACGTACGCATAGCACGCCACAAAAAAGAAAGAAAAAGAAACATCGTGTATGGAGCTATGAACTCACCACGGTTTATGGTCGCGGATCTGCTTACCTAACTTGCCCGGACGTTCGGCTCGGAGTCGCGCTTGAAGCGGCTAGGAGCGTGCACCCTCCGAGCTGGCGCCACCTCGCGGAGGCGCCCTAAGTGATATTAATGACCGCCGAGGCCGGAACGCCTGCGTAGGCATTAATCTCAAGTTCATCCGCACCGAAAGTGGACAGATTAAACACGAGAAGGGTATCGCCGCCGCAGCTCCTGTGTGAGAGGGAGTATAAGAAGGAGAGAGAGAGAACGGATGGTTGTAGGAAGAACTGTGAGCTTCTATCGCTATAGGCCCTCTTTCCTGAAAGAACCTTCTCTCTTTCTTGGAGTCAAGTCATGCCAACGAACACTCCCCTCTCCTTCCTCTCCCCCTCCTCTCCCCGGGATTTCTGCGGAGGTAGAACTGTGAACGTCTATCGCTAGGCCCTCTTTCTTGAAAACACCGCCTCTCTTTCTTGGAGTCTTGTCGCGCCAACGAACACACCCCACCTCGCTCCCCATTCCCCCCCCCCCCATACCCCTGGGATTGCTTCTTCAGTTTTGTCAGAAGTGGCGCTGCGTGCGTCATTGAGGTTCGTTTGCAAAAAAAAAAAAAAAAAAAGCTTGCGTTCCGGCAATGTGGGCAGAGGAGTTCAGAGCGGTGGCGATGTTGGAAAAAAAAAATATGTACGTTAGATGAAACAGGAAGGCAGATGAGACTACACACGAGGACAGAAACTCGGGTACACGACGAAGGCTGAAGAAAAAGAAATAACGATAACGGGAGGGAAAGGGAAATTGTGACACAGGCGATGCTTGCATAATCTGCTCGTTATGGAACGTACAGACGTGTAACAAGAACCGAATACACCAAATTTTGCGAGTAAAAAAACACAGAAAAGGAAAATGAATGGAGGGATGGAGAAAGGAAGGAGATCGTCTTGATAGAGTCAGCATGCGGCGACGCAGTGGAATTGGTTTGGACAGGGAGAAATAATGATGAGTGGGTAGAAAGCGGCGCAGCCGCTCGGAGTCAAATCCCCCTTGATACCTCTGGGGAAATATAAGACCTAGTGAACTTTCAGCAGCACACGCGGCGATTTTTTTTAAAGCCAGCTTTTATATACACGACATTCAGTAAATAATATTACTGATGGACGTTTGTTACAGCTATACGTAGAAAATACACAGTGAAGCCTCTACGAGTCAAATCAATCCAAGCTAAACTAAACCTTCTCTTGACGTAGGTTACAACTTGTATGTCGGGCATAGGTGATCTTCGTTCAAGTTCTGTGCTGCCAAGTTGAGGGTAAGAGACAGCCAATCCTGAGAAAGCATAACACAAATTAACTGTTATCGTTAATTGAAATGTAGAAATAATGAGACGAAGGAAGATGAAAGAGGATGAAGCTGTAACTTGCAACAAGTAGGAGTCGAAGCCACATCTTCCGTATTACGCGTGCGGAGCTTTACTGATTGGTTTCAGTCCGTTCATTTTGTTGAGTGCTCACGCGTGTGTGAACGACCAACTCTGAGAGTGGTAGCCTACTTGTCCTTCAAAAGAAGACAGAAAGGAAGCTTATTTCCCACGATGAAACTTTTCTCGAGTAAAATGGCTAAGAAGATATGAGTAAACGTTTGTAACAAACTTACAGAGTTCCTTTTATTGTACTCATATGCAGCTTTATGTAGCTAATGTTTTTTTATTGTTATTGTATGTACTTGATTGTTACTACTGTTATTGTATGTACTTGATTGTATGCCCCCCTTACTCACTCCCGATGTAGGGGCCTTGTAAGGTATTTTACAAATAAATAAATAAAATAAATAAAAAATGAAGCCACAGGGAGTCTAATTATGCCCTGGCACCCGGGAAAACGAAATCCGAAATGGTCTCTAATACGCGCGCCTCCCACCTACACGCTTTCCTAAAACGTGCACGATGGCGACACGATAAAGATGGTTACTGAGCGTTGCTTTAAGGGGAACCTATGATTCCGAGCCAACTCTGAGTTCCCGGATGGCATCCCTAGCTCAGACCGCCTGTCCTCCGCAGTGGCCGGCAAACTAACTTCAGCAAGTGGAGTCACGATAACCGTCCTTACAGGGCTACACTGCACTTATTGCACGATGGGAGGTTACATTCATGCTTATAGTTCTTTTTTTACTGTACCGTAAGGCAACCCTCCTCAAGTTATTAATAAAAAAAAATCACCGCCCAAGCACAACGTACAGGTGGTCAACCAGCGAAGCTTAAACGTGCGGTCTGGAGTTCATCACTGGGTTAATCCAGACCGTTCATTCAATTACAGCTTGTTAGGCTGTCGGATCCTCGGTACGCAGTTGCTGCTTACGCTCCGCTGCACGAGCCTGTTCTTGTGCCCAGACCGCAGCATCGGCATGGCGTAGACGAGCTCATTCCCTGTTCTGCTCACGGCGTTGCTGATCAAAAGCTGCCTGTTCCTCAGGAGTACGTATGACGCGCGGCCTACCCGCTTCGGAGCTGGAGAGAAACTGCTGTGCGTGCGCTCGGCTGCGGCGGAGGGCAATGACGTCGCTACTGGCGCAGCCAACCGGACCTCTCTTTCTCTCTCCATTTTTTCTTTCTCGCGCATGCGCATGGGGTTGCGTCGGATGAGTTTTAGACGTACAGGCGATAGATGGACGGACAGACGAATCGGCTAGACATATACAGCTTCGCTGTAAAACGAATTTCTCTATTGCAATACATGTAAAGTACAAATGCCTTTGTAATACAAACGCTGAAACGATTCGAACGGAGTTTGCTGCATTTGAGAGTGAAGGCCAAATTCTAGTTCTTCTACTAAAAACAAGATTTTTACGAGGGCCGAAAATGGTTTTGCAAAAACTGCCCTCTCTCACGAAAATTTTTTCTTTCATTTTCCTTAGCGCTCTTAATTCACCTCCAGTCGCGCTGTCTGTTGAGCTAGTTCTCTGTGCCCGTTATTATCGACATGTTTGCACAGGGCAAAAGACGAGGACTGAACGACGAACACAACACAGTCTCTTGCGCTGTGCAAACATGCCGATATTGAATCACCAACTCGCCCAAGCTTCCACCTTATCAAGCATGTTATTAATTTGCGCTAATCTATTCATCTGTCGCAAGCTACAGGGTAGCCAACCGCTCACGGCCTTGGTTAACCCCTTTGCATTTCCTGTTTCGTCTTCGTATCTCTCGTACTCAAAGCCGCTCGGGTCGCGCAAGTGACTCAACAGCTGCCAAAGTAGCAAGCCTGGCACTTTCAGTTTCGCCTGAGTCAAAAAAACGTTGGCGCTTTGTATAGCGGGCAGTAAAAAAAGCCGCGGTGACGCTCTACGGGACGAGGGCAACGAGTAGAGCCCGCAAAGTGCCTTGCCAACTTGCGACGGCGGTGTGGAAATGAGAGAAAAACAGCAAAGGGAGAGAGAGAGAGAGAAAGAAGGGTGTGAGGAGCGTTATACCGAGCGTCTCCGCTGATGTGAGCGCATTTTTGGTTGCCGCGCCCTGCTTTTAGTTGGTAAGGTTTAACTTCGAAACAAACATATTGTTTGTTTCCCTCTTTTTTTTTTCGCGCTTACCTCGAAGCTTCGAGGGAACAAAGTGAAAATAGGGAAGGGGTGGGGAGAGGAGCTTTGGTGGCCGCCCCTGAGTTGGTCGGTGACTCGGAAAATTGATCGCTCTTCAAGCGTGTACTTGCAGCCTCAAAATTGACAGGCAATTTGAAGGGCTCGTTATAACTTCGGCGTCGGTCGCTTCTTCGGGTGCTTGCTTTTCACACGCACACAAACAAACAAAAATAAGAAAGGTTCTATCCGCGCCCGCTTTGTAACGGAGCGGCTGCATCGACGCCTATGTGAGGCAGTCTGAAAAATGCTGAGGTCCACGCTGGGGGTATCGTTGCCGCCAAAAAAAAAAGAGAGAAAATGGCGGGGATACGCGTCGAACGAGAAATAGAAAATTCTTCGTCACGTGGGACAGATGCGTTAAAATACTCGTCGTTTATTACAGTACCATTTTACTGTATAATGGCAAAAGTGAACGACCACAGTACGAAATCTTGTAGCGGTAGTTATGCTTGCTAAATGACTCAGCGATGCAATTCCAAAGGAAGAAGTAAGATGCACGTCACCGACGCCAACGCGTCCTTTTAGTCCTTGCTTCTACGTCACAACTCATGTGACTTTCGCCCATGTTTATTTCGTTGTTATTGTGTCGCTAGAGCTAAACTATGTTTTTTTTATCTGGGATCAGCGAGCAGGGTTAACGTCTTCTCGCTGGCAAAAGACCTCAATGTATGCTCGTTGAAACGTAAGAATCTCCAAGCTTTTTCTTCTTTCTTTTTTTTTTCAAACTGCGATTTGGCAGCACCTCATGGAGTAGTTATAGTTACTTCTTATGTTAGGTGCAGTTATACGCCTGAATAACAGCCCTATAAGTGCCAGTAATGTCACTTGCTAGCTGACTGAAAAATTGAGGTTAAACCATAGAAAGAAGGCGGGGTAGAGGGAGTGGTGGAAGAAGGCTTGTTGCTTTTGAACACGAGAGTAGCTGAGCTTTACTGAAAGAATATTAGGCAAGAAATGCTTTTAGCTCCCGTTGTCAGCGACCTTCAAGTGACCTTTATCCAAAGACCAGAGCCGTTATGCGGGCATCGTTGCGAGAAGAAAACGAGATAATTCGGGCAACCAGTCAAACTTAGGAAAACGCTGTCTCCATGGCCCTCAACCATTCGTATAGGACCGCATTACATACGCCAGTTACCGCCCAAACAAGTTACAGAAAGATATTGCTTCCGAGTTCTTCCTAGTGTTTGTTCACAATGTCACTCAAGATGTAACTTCTGGTACGCTGAAGTTTTATTTGTCATTTTCAATAGCAACATTCGAAAGGCAGGTGCAGGGCACCGTACACTTGATTGTCATCTTCTGGCGCTGAGACAGGGTTGCCTGCGCTCTTTTCAACAACAGCGGTCCGTGAGTTCCGCGGCTCCGGTTATGCACCGCCTCCTCCGAGAGATGGCGCCACGCTATGTGACCAGGCCCGCAGCGTCCAGCGCGCCGCGGATGGTAATGTGGTGTGGTGTTGTGGCATGTGCCCTTACGAACATGCAGTATATTCATTTTAAGATTGTGGCTAGTATCATCCCCGACCAATATGCTTTGTCGGTAGCCATTTCATGCCTGCAGCTACTCTCGATTACGGGAGAGCCATCATTTTTTTTTTATTTGAGGGAATGTTTACCCCCGTGAGGTCTGCTTCGCGTGCGTCCAAGAGACGTTTCTCTGTGTCTGCCACTATGTTTAGTAGTCACAGACACTCAAAATTGAAGAAAAAAGTCGCACAAGATCACCCACTGTGTCTCAGGTTCACGACTAGTCTTGCTGATTACTAGCGTTAAAAAAAAACTTTATGAATTCGTTGATAGCGTGCTAAAGCGAAATGTAATTCCCAGACTGCTTTGTGCAAAAAAAGATGGCTCGCATGGAACAAAGGAGTACCTTGAAGAACGCACACGCAGAGAGATGGTCGATGGAGTGTGGCTGGAGGCTGAACGCAGCAAAAAGTTTCGTCTAGAGTTGTCTGCATTTTGTTTCCTTGGGATTGAAAACCACGGTGAGCTCAAGGTCATTGAGAAAAGAAACAGCCGCAAGCTCTGCAGGCGAAAAAAGCGCCTACGCTTCAGCATGAAAGAAAAAAACGAGGACGAGGGACAATAATCAACACAGCACGAAAGGTTATATAGCAGGCGACAAGTCAGGAGCAGAAGGCTCAAGCGAAACGCATGTCTGTTCGAGAAGCGGTTCGCTATATGCACTTCGCGTCTACAAAACCGTGCAGTGTGAGGATAGCTACATGGCGGAGCTAAGGTAAAGTGCTTAGATGCAGCTAAGGTAAGACGGAGTGTTAGGTTACACATGGTGCTGCTAAAGTAAACTGCAATGCAATAGATAGCTAGGGTGCAACTAAGAAAAGGTGCAGTGTGAGGATGGCTATAGGGTGCTGCTAAGGTAGCCTACTGTGTAATTTAAGATTCAGCTAAGATAACTAGCACTTTTTAAACATTGATAAGGCGCAACTAAGGTAGTGTAAGGATAGCCAGCTGTACCGAGGCATTCACCAATGAGCAAATGAATTAGTGCCCACATTAATGCAGCTTAGATACAATGTTCATTGGTGTTCAGAGTGTGCAAAATTTTTGTGATTCGTTAGGATGTTTGAGCTTACATTGGGGGGGGGGGGGGGATGAATGATGTTAGGACGGTGATTGTACACTGTGTGATGTAGGATTGTACGGTGACACTGCGTAAGACTAGGAACGCCTTTGCGGGCTGCGTGACAGTGCCCACAGAAATAGTTCGTGCGTACGTGCATGTGTGTGTGCTTAAGGTTTTTTTTCCTTTTTTATCCTTCTTTCTTTCTCACCTATTGCATCCCCTTGCCCCTCCCCAGTACAGGGTAGCCAACCGGATATAATTTCTGGTTAACCTCCCTGTCTTTCCTTTGCCTTTCTCTCTCTCTCTCTCTCTAGGACGGTGATTAAAAAAATTCAGCGTGGAGTATAGAAACCTTAGCTGCTACCACATGAACTTGCGTGTAAGCAGTTGGCTGCTTAATAATATGGCAAAGATTGCCCACCATATAGATCGAAATTAACATACAATGAACTGGATGTATGAAAAGACGCTGGAAGTCAATATGCGACGATAAGGTGCTTAGTGAACGAAAGCTGTATGATAGAAGTAGATTAGCAATACTGGGTTTCTAGTTTCGAATGGAGATCTAGAACCTCCAACGCGATATTTTTAAGTTGAAGAAGGACACCGAAGCAACCTACGCCTGGAATGATTGTAATTAATGACTATGGGTGATTAGATTATCAAATTTCATTTATTTCACACCGCAGTCTCCTTGTTGGTTTGATGAAAGTTAGCTGTGAAGAGATAAAGGCATTGACAACATATAACATCGCTTAATGCAGTAAAAAGATCGGGCGCTTTCTATAAACGATACTGCTCTGTTGTCGTCCACGGAAAGAAAGGGTTAATGCTATATTGGGGGGCAAAGTTTTATAGACATCCGTACAAACTCTAATAATTTATAAGTCTACAATTATCCACATGTGTCTAAAATTATCGACAATTAATGACAATCAACGTTTATTGGCTGAACGATAAAGAGCTTGTGCGCGCATATTGTGAATTCTTCTCTCATTCTTCCCATCATCTTTAACCCCTTTCCTGTTCCCCATTTCATTGTAGTCAATCGGTTTAACCACCCTGCCTTTCCTTGTTTATTTCTCTGTCTCGCTCTCTCTCTTTTTCTATCGATGAATGCCTTGTGGACTATAGATGATGTGTGGATTTGATACACACATGCCTATAAACCTTACATACTGTATCTACTCGTAGACAATACAGAAAATAATTGAGGGGAGTTGATGAGTTAAAAAAAAAATTTCCGGCTTAGGATGGAGGTGTGTAGAATAGGCCTTCGGGGTCTTACCGCACTGTTCTATGGTGATATAGGATGAATACTACTACTACTACTACTACTACTGCTACTACTACTACTACTACTACTACTACTACTACTACTACTACTACTAATAATAATAATAACAATAATAATAATAATAACGACGACTACAATGACGAGAGTCATTAAGATTTATGCACTTTATACATGCTAACAATGAAAGTTCACGCCACGATAGCTGGGCGTTCGTACTGCCAGCATAAGGCGCTAGTTTTCGCTGTACTGCACCGTACTAATGTGATAAGTGCCGGAGTCCGCCTAAAGCAAAAAAGGAAAAAATAAAGAGGAGGATCGACAGAACAGTGCACTCAGCGTGAAGCATCGCCCGCTTACGTTCCCGTTTCTGTCTTTCGAGGCCGCGCGCTGGGCCCCTTGTTTGTCCTGCTGCGCATTTATGTAAATACCGGCGGCCGAATGTGTTATGCAAATAGCCGAGACGACGGTGCTGCTGCACAAGTGGTCCGGCGGTCGTACGTCGCGCCCTCCTTTGGACCCGGACCTTCCGCCGCCGGCTGCACCACGCTCGGGACGCGTTGTTTATCTGTTTCGCCATCTCGGCACTAACCTAGACCTCCCCTTTAATCGGCCTCGTTCTTTTATTGCGCTTGCTCGCCTCTGTGTTCGGTGCCACTGTAGTATTGCGCGAGTCTTGTGTTCTCGCTTCTGTCTGCGCGTGTGTGTGTGCGACTGTGGGTGTCCGCGCGGGTGCGTGGGGGGCTTTGTTTTCGCACTGCTCGCGCATTAGCGGGCACGCTGTGTGATTGCTTATGGCGCGCACAATGCTTAGTGAAGCGCTTAGGCTGCCAAAAAAGGACGCACGCAACCCTGCTAACACCGCTCTCCACCCCTCTCCTCGTACCACCCGGATTAAAGGCACCACGTTGTGCGTGACGACAAGGCCGGGGTGAGGTGCTCTTTATTTTTCGTCTCTCCTTTGGGAAGCCGGGCAGGGGCGAGTAAGTCGCTGAAGTGAAGGAAGTATGAGTGTTTCTCCTGTGGGCCGCGACAAAAAATAACAAAAACAAAAAGGCGAGGCTGCATCTTCGGGCGTGGATGAAGGAATGGGAAAACGCGAAAGCCACGTATTGGCATGGCTTTGGGCGGCCAGCCCATTACAAAGAGTACTTCTCATGGAAAAGTGTCATAAAAGCTTTGGCGGCGTGTTCCAGAACGACAGAAAAAGAAAAAGGCGTCCCTTAAAACAAACTCGAACTGCGTTACCGCAGTTGCCATTAGGGTTTAGAAGTAAGGTAATAAAATGGCTCGACGGGTTTAGCTAGCAGTGCAGGAAAGCGCGCGCTAGTAAAGCAGGTATAGCTCTATTTCCCTGCAGGCGGCGAAGCTCGACCGAATGTGCCTAATTTAACGCTCTTCTTAACCTGGCACCGCAGCTCGTATTTCAGAGTGCTTCATTTAACGGAATAAGCCTCTTCGCTTTAAAGGAGTTGGGATTTACTCAGGAAAGTTTAACGATCACTATCCTAGTTCGTGGTTGGTGCAGCAACATCCGTGTGTCGCTCGTGGCTGGGCGTCGCGTTTAGGAACGCCTGCTGGCTTTGTGTTGGCACAATGGATGGTGCTTGGCGCTAATTTTGCGAGTCCGATGAAAGCACAGTATACATACCCTCATCTACAGCTTTTGTTGGGATGACGAAAAACAGACTAGGCGTGCTGCTTTAAGCCGACTGGGCTACAGAACCTCCATAGAGAAAAAAAATAAATGCAGGAACTCCAGTAGGGCTGTCTAAGTATGCGTAAGCATAGTGACACTTGCTCGTTCTCCCCGCATCCTGGTGTCATGAACAACCTTATCAAATTTGTTTCGACCAGTACAAACCCTTAACAACCCTTATTGGTCGTTATGAACCTTATCCGACTCCTATCAAACTTGACCCGACCAGTATAAACCCAATTATTAACCCTTATCGGTTGTTATCAAGCTTATCCGACTGTTATGAAACTTGATCCGACCAGTAAAAACCCTTATCAACCCTTAGCTCATGTTATCAATCTATTCGGACGCAATACAACCCTTATCAACCGGTTATTATGGTTTCGGTTGTTATCAACTTTATCGCAGTCCATCCGATCTTTATAAACCCTAATCTATCCTTACCGGACATGATCGGACTCTTACCAGCTTTTATCGGTCCCTATCAAGCTTATCGGACTTGATCCAACCCTTATCAACTCTTATCGTTCCTTATGAACCTTGCCAGAATTGCTCCGACCATTATAAGACATTATTGCTCTTTAGCACCTTATCCATCCGCGTCGAACCATTATCAACCGTGATGAGATCCATACAACCCCTCATCACTCCTTATTATCCCGCGCATACGCCCTCAGATATAGGTGACATTCCAGTCCGTGAAGACACGCCCCAACGAAGGCGCAATCCGCGACCACCGAAACGCATCGGGGATGTGGGGTGTTTGTCATAAAATTTTGGCGAAACGGGATGATGATGATGATGAAAAACATTATTTATCCCTCTTTAAAGGGAAGGGGGCAATGGAATAGAGGGTGGGAGGAGGAACTACTTGAAGTAGGCCTCCTTTATCCTCTCAGCCCACTCCAGGATGGCCTCCTGAAGATCGGGCCTGGAGCTGCGCAAGGCAGCCTCCCACTGCTCCTCGCTAGATATTAATTGCTTGAGGAAAGGGGGAAGGCAGCCTCCCACTGCTCCTCGCTAGATATTAATTGCTTGAGGAAAGGGGGAAGGGGGTGCTTAGGGCACCCCCACATGATGTGGTTTAAGTCTGCTCTGATAGAGATACAGAATTTACAAGAGGGAGAAAGGTAAATGGCGGGATGAATGCGGTGGAGGAGGTAAGGGGACGGAAAGGTGCGAGTCTGCATCTGTCGCCACAGAACTTCACACCTACGCGGGGATTTGCCCATGAGTGGCGGAAAGGTTAAGCGGTCTAATCGGTAGTGTGTGCAGATGTCGTGGTAAGTAATAAGTCGACCCCGCGCTGTAAACGGCGCCTCCTCCGTGGCGAGGTCCGACCCATCTGATGCCTGAGCCCGGACTGTAAACCCTCGGCACTTTCGGGATGTTTACAAGGCTCTAAGTTGTCTTATATGCGGTTATGAGATGGCTTTTATTCCACCATTACCAAATATTTCAACAATACCTACATAGAAGCTGTTAACCCTTCACATTTGTTTTGTACCGTGGCTAAAACACATTCATATGGTTCAGAAATATTCACCATCTGCAAAAGTCGGTGTGTAGCCCATTCGAATACATGTCTGTAATTGCAATGGGCTGAATGGCATTAGTAATCGGCATAAGTGATACTGCGTCTCAATTTGAAGACTTCTATTCGGCGCACTTCAGTGCTGCTTCAGGGGACCAGAATGCCAAGCTTCTATAGTACTTTGCATATGGAATAACCCCTCTAACTAGGTAAAAGTGTTAGCTGATGATACCGCATTCTTCTGCGAACACAAACCCAGCACCTATAAAACTCTTTCTATCGTAGAGGAGTTTTCTCCGGCGCGCAGATGAATTGCTCGAAGAGCGCCGGCCAATGGTTTAAACCTTGGGCCGTCACACCATCGCATTATGCTGGCCTTGACTGGCACTGTGGGCCAGCTAAACATCGTGGAGTACCACTGCATGCCTACAAGTTAAGTGCGCAGTGCCGGAGAGAGCTCGTTCATGCCCTCCAGCGCTACACAGATAACTTCGTCCCGCACCATCTTTCAATATATGGAAGAGCAGAAGAAGCCTGCAACACGTTTTCGACAACCAAAGTATGCCATGCCTTTCACGTTCTTCTCTGCGCAAGGCTTTACATTCATGTTTTCAACATTTACACGTTCATAATTAAACATTTATATGTTTTCAACACGTATATGGTCTTCTAGTTTTTAACTTGTGAGACGCGATTAGGTTTTTCGGCCAGTGACTGCCGGAGGGTTAGGGTTGGTGCATTTTCACGTGCGACAGTTAGTTTCGGGGTTTCTCTCTCCTCTTTTGCGACAGCTCTAATCTGGTATTACGAACCCTCCTGTAGGTTAACGTGGTCGGTGGTTAACCAACCAGGTTAACACCGGAAGACCCCAGGATGGGTGGTTCCTTCGAATTTCCTCTCCAGCCAGACCTTCTTGAGGGGAGGTTCATGCGTGAGGTTCATTTTTCCTATTGCTTTTCCGACTGTTCTTTTTTCTAAAGGTTGTTTGCCCTAACATGTTATTGTGGAGCCCTCAGAATACATCCTCGAGCGTCAGCAAAGGGAGCTCGAAAAGGCACACTTTGCACGCTTTTCTTCTCCAGTGGGAAGATCTTTATCAATACTAGCTGTACGTCGTTTGTTCTGTTTTCATTTTACACTGTGTCAAGTGTCTTCAACGCTTGTTTCAACTTCTGTAGGGGCCGGTAACTTTCTCCCTTTGTGATGACGCAGTGGCGACGGTTGGAAACGAAAAACACAAGTGAAAAACAAAAAAAACACTCTTATTTTTTATAGATAAGATCGAGAAACAACCACATAGACTGAAATATTTTTTACACTATGAGAAAAGAGAGTAACAGACCGAGGAAGCGATGTCGAGTGCTTTGGTGGGAGTAACAATGCATTTCCGAGCGAACTATACGAAGCCAGTACTGCCTCCGAGAAAAACGCGTGAGGACAAGTGAGTTTAAGGTGCGCCCGAAACACAAGAATCAAGACAACGCAAAAGAAATCGAACGCAGGTGCTGAAGCGCATTGCCCGCGGCTGCATCTTGAAAGAGAGAAAAAAACAGAGAACAGCATTTGCAGAAACGACGCTGTTGGAATGGCTGCCACTACACGAACGGGGAGCGACCAAGTGAAACAAAAAGCGAATAAATGTTGTTTACCGGAAAGTAAACAGCTACAAAAATAAGCAGCAAGTGCGATGACGGCGGCGAGAAAGGATATGAGAAAGCATGTCCTTTGAGGACGCCAATGTTTAGTGCGCGGTCCTTCCTTGTGGCGGCGCAAACAAAGAACCTCCGCGAACGCTCTCGTTCTTTTCTGGTTTGGTTTGGTCCTCAAGGTTAGTCTATATACCACCTTCGACGGTGTTGTGTGCGCTTTCGTCTAAACACAATAGTGCGGAATGGGTCGAAACGCGAGTCGTTCGTTGTTGAAGGCATAGCGGAGCGTTTCTTTGCGTAGCCTGTGGCGATCTTTTGGATGTCTCCAGTTGCTTTTGTTGCGCTACGAGAAGAACGTGAGTATTTCGACGCCTGCCAGCCACGAAAAAGAAAAAACAGTTGCCTAGTGGTTTGCAAGGACAAAGGGCGGAAACGCAACGAAAGAGCATGACATTCTGTGGACACATTGCGGAATGATTGTGCACGCGATTGTGTGTTTGTCTGCGTTTGTTTGTCGGTCGCAAACGCAGAAATAAACAGGCACTCAAGTAAGGAAAAGCACGGGTAAAATGTAATTGTTGCGTCTAACTAATATTTAGGAACAATAAAACAAATAAAAGTGACAGTGAACGAGAAGATTGTTGCCGCGGGTGGGAGCCGAGGGTGGGTCCTCTGAATTACGCGAAGGATGTGGGTTCAGCTGTTGGTGACTAGCAAAAAAAAAAAAAAAACAGATTAAGTCTCATTAAATGTTGTATCCTACTCGCTTATTGCATAGCGAGGGTATCTAATACGGCCGTTTTCTATCACAGGCAAAGACGCCAATAAAATGAAATTTATAGATACTTACGATATGTTCTTTAAAAATGATTTGCTCTAGTACTTCAGGAAACTATAGCATAGACAATATAGCGCCCCACAAAATACATACCAAGTCGACAGTTTCTGAAAATGCGGGTAAATAAACTCAGCGGTTGCAACAATTGTGTCTCAATGGTATTTTTTCTCCTTGTCGAATACCGAGCCTTTCGCGAATTCGCGAAGCGCGCGGTGTCATTGGTCCCGCATACCTGTCCAACGCGGAGCCTACGACCCTAGCCCCCTCCCCCACTTCCACCCCCGAAAACATTCGAGCACAATCGAAATGCTTGATGCGGGGTGATCACTCGATACGCGTCGGCCGGGAGTCGCGAGCCAGCGATGCCTCGGGCCGAAGCTCGAGCCGCCAGTTCCTCCGTCACAGCCTTCTAAGTTTTTTTTTTCCTTTTGATCCTAAGACGTTAATCGATAGAACCCCCCCCCCCCCCCCCCCACACACACACACACCGAGCTCAAATGCCGGCGCTGCTGCTTCCACCGCTAGCACCGCGGGAACTCGTTTTTTATTCCCCCGTCTTCTGCAAAAAAAAAAAAAAAAACATAATGCTGCCAATATGCGCCACAGGATGAGCCATGTGTTTGCTGTGAAAAGAACACAAAAAAAAAAAAGACAAAGCCCAGTGACGACTCGGCGCATTTTAATGGAATGCAAAGGTACTCGCCCCTCGAGACCCGTAGGGAATGCCCATTTTCCAGAATCGTTGGGATTCTTAAAAAAAGATAGGATTAACTGGTCAGCAGTCGAGATAAGTAAGAGACGTTTAGAGTATTGGTGGAGGAAAAAAAGCAGGGAAGAGATTTATAGAACCGGAGTCAATGCAAGCGTAGATAACGCTGGCATATGGTGAAAGAGATTTTCAAACGCTAAAGTTTAGATCTAGATAAGAGGGAGCAAAAAGGCTAGATGCCAATAGATGTGGTAAGTCGTGATTAAATCTAGCAGGCTGGGTGACCATTTGTCACCGTCTCGTTTCCAAGGCTGTTCCGATAAATATTATCATGATTATTATCATCTGCAGAAAAAAATTAAAAGATTGCCAAGGTGTTCCGCCAGTTATAAACGTAGAGGACGTCCACCTGCCAGAAAGTTGGCTTGTAGACCTGACGGGAGCTCAAACCCATCAGCTGGCCAGGCACAAGCGAGATGTTTAAAATATTTGTCAAAGAAGAAATAAGCAGGGAATACATGGGTGTGGGTTCGTCACAGGTATAGCTAACTTTACGCTATGAAGTACTTACACAGAGGGCATGATTACGATAGGGTAGCGCGTAAGTAGCCTACAAAGGGACTATGTGTCGCCAACCCTGTTAAAAGTGGACGCCATTAGAACTTAGCGTGATCATCATCAGCTTCGCGAGTGAGGTGGTGTCGGCAAAAGAAACAGTGAACTTATGCCACCTTGGCAGAATTGGAGCGCGTTTGGCAAGTTAGAAACCTGCACGGTGCTCTTTGAATGTGGCAGCCGTTATTAAACTGCTCGCAGTATCGGTTTGAAACGTAGTGGGGGTGCCTTTCCCGACGATGTCATTGTAACCGCTCGATCACCGTTTACCTTTTCTTTCTACACTTCCTACAGCAAATCTGTATATAGCTAGGGTTTCATGTCTTTTTCGTGTCTGTTCGACAGCAATAAGGAAAGGTGAGCGTGTGGACCGATCCCGGAGATTGTACAATACCGGCCCGCTCCATGGTGGAGCTGAAACAGGCTTCAAGAACTCCGCCGCTATAGATAGATAGATAGATAGATAGATAGATAGATAGATAGATAGATAGATAGATAGATAGATAGATAGATAGATAGATAGATAGATAGATAGATAGATAGATAGATAGATAGATAGATAGATAGATAGATAGATAGATAGATAGATAGATAGATAGATAGATAGATAGATAGATAGATAGATAGATAGATAGATAGATAGATAGATAGATAGATAGATAGATAGATAGATAGATAGATAGATAGATAGATAGATAGATAGATAGATAGATAGATAGATAGATAGATAGATAGATAGATAGATAGATAGATAGATAGATAGATAGATAGATAGATAGATAGATAGATAGATAGATAGATAGATAGATAGATAGATAGATAGATAGATAGATAGATAGATAGATAGATAGATAGATAGATAGATAGATAGATAGATAGATAGATAGATAGATAGATAGATAGATAGATAGATAGATAGATAGATAGATAGATAGATAGATAGATAGATAGATAGATAGATAGATAGATAGATAGATAGATAGATAGATAGATAGATAGATAGATAGATCAACATGTATTGTTTCAAGTCGATGAACAGCATACAAAATCACGAACAGGAAGCGCTGCCATATACGAAAAGCATGACATGTATGTACAACCATGCACCCTTCACTCGCAAGAGGGCAATGCCACCGACTGTGGGGATGTCTGTGTAGTAAAAAGCAAAAGATGCAATTGTGATGTCCACTTTGCATCTGTATACAGGCACATCCAAGTATGATATCGAGAAGTTCAAGACCACGCATTTTACAAGGGTTAGCCGTGATGACAATACCCCTGCGATCATCGTTGGATATTTCAATTTTATTTGAAGTCCCACACCAATCCAAGCCAGTCAACTATTCAACAACGGTCGTGTGTAGAATTAAATTCTCCTATTATGAGGCACGCCGTAGTAGAGGACTCCGGAAATATGAACAACTGGGGGTTCTTTAACCTGCACCTAAATCTATGTACACGGGTGTATTTGCACTTCGTGCCCGTGGAAATGCGACCGTCTAGATTTAACTCTGGCCAAGATTCTGTCTAAGGTTGTAGCCGTACCAATCAGTGTATATCACACTAATCACAAAGCTATCGTCACTACCATTACCAAATGATGAAAATTAATGCACGTACTCTTGTCTAACCCTGTGTGATGTGCCGCAGCTTCGTTGGTCATCCACATTCACCTTGGCATATGGCTTCTCAATTTGTGTTTCTCTTCTTTTTCTTTTATCTGAAAATAATGTGTAGCCTGGAAAAGGAAGAGGGCATGAGGAGAGGGCAGATCCGCAGACAAAAGGTAAAATCCATTCGCTTTCTTTGAATCATTAAACGTAAGTCCGAAAATTATAGCAATCTGAATGTCAAAGAGGAAGTAGTCTACCAGATTCATTTGTTTACTTTCTGTGAAAACGCATAACTTAATATTCCTTCACACCACACTTGACAGTTTGAAAAATCAATTAAAATTCAGGAGAATATGGTAAAATGGGCATGTAGGTAGGAATTCCTAACTGACGCGAAAGACACTGCGTTGAAAGTAAGCAGCGTATTTTTGCCCGATTTACCTCCCCCGCCGTTCTGTTATTTCGCATAAAATAAAATGGAGAGCTGGATAACTTTAACAACATCGCCCCCCCCCCTCCACCCCTTTCCCCACATCCAACCCCCGTGCCAAAAAAATTAAGCTCGTGTAGCTAACACTGCCGAGGAGATGTTTTGGTTTTGACACTCAAGAAAGATAGGGAAAATAAATAAACAAACAAATAACCAGTCAAAATCCTGCGACTATTAAGACGTAGCCCGATGTCGTTTCGATCTAAACCATTTTAACGTTTAAATTAGTACATCAGGGCAGGTCTTATTATCTACACGAGTTTGATTGTTTTCTATTCTTATTTTGTTTCCTTTCAACTAACCTTTCAAGTAAACAGGAACAGAAATCGGAAAATGAAACGGAACACTCAAAGTCATCTAGTCAACAAGACCTGCCTTGAAGGTGTTTTAGTCTACACGTTGAAGGAGGAAACAAATGGACAAAAGAAACAGATTGACAGACAAATAAACGCATGTAAGTCACAAGGCCTGCGCTGATGTCATTTTGATATAGGCGTCAAAGAGAAAACGAAAACAGAAAAAAATCTTCCCGTGCAGCCGCATCTGCCGCGTGTGGAGTAAAACGCGGGGTGCAAAATTTTCGCCCGGTGTTTTCGTAAGCCGCTTGAATAATACACGGCCGCACACGTCTCTCAGCTCTCAAACAGATTTGCGAGGCAAGCTACTCGTAGATGTTTGCACAGTACTTATTCTCAACTTTTCGAACCGTGGCGAACCGATTCAGGCATATTTGCATGAATAGAACGAGCGAACTCTTTGTACTTCATGTCGATAGTTATGTGCAGCAGAGTCGAGGCAAGACTTGACGCCAGTTAAGTGGAAGCTCTACCTAAACAGCTATTATCTAAGTACACGGGAATGGAGAAGTCGTTTTTCTTGACGTCAACAGCACCAAATTTGATGACATTTGTTGCATTCGAAAAAAAAATGAAAATAGTAGACTTTCGATTTGAGGCATGATTTTTTTCACCGAACACTACTGAAAATCAAAATTTAAAAATTCGAACAAACTGAAGCATGATGTTTACAACTCTAACTCAGCAATAGAAAAGGGTATCACGGTGCCAAGTAGACTTCCGATTTGAGGTATATTTAAAAAAAAATCTGTTCATAATCGTAAAACTAAAAAAAAAAGCAAGAACAGACTGAAGCGTAATGTTTACAGCTCTGTAACTCACCAATACAAGGTGATATCACAGTTTGATAAAATTTATCGATTGTTTGATCTAAAGCGGACGAAACGTATGTGTTATACACCGCTGCTAAATGAACCACCAGCATGTGAGTGGGCATCTTGCCAAGCTCTCGTATACCTTGTGACGATTTTGCGTAAGCTATGAACGACGCAATCAAAGTTTACCCGCTATACACGCGCTACTGGCGCGTTCGGACCTGGAATCTTTCCATCGCGCGACGCGCCCCGTAACAGCCGGCGACAAAACGGACCGCACACAGACAGCGGACTTTCCGTCGGGCTCGACGAAATGCCCGTTCCCGCCCGCGTACTCTCACGAGATGAGCTTCAATATCTTCAAGTCATTTCCGGCAGGTTGGTTTCGAATAAATGGTTAGTGCAGGATTATATTGTATGCTTCAATAAAGAAAAGAGAAAGAAAGCGAAGTACGCTGCGCACCAGCAACAATCGCGGAAATTATATGACGTGGGCAAATGCAGTAACCAGCTTCCATAAAGAACCACGTGCACTCCGTACATACGGTTGACCAGCGAAGCTGGAACGTGCGGCCCCGGTGTCTATCACTGGGTTAATCCCGACGGTCCATTAAGCGAGGGCTTGGTAGGCTGCCGGATCCTCGGTACGCAGCTGCTGCTCGCGCTCGGCTGCGCAAGCCTGTTCTTGTCTCCGGGCTGCAGCATCGGCATGGCGCAGACGAGCTCGTTCCCGGTTCTGTTCGCGGCGTTGTTGATCGAAAGCTGCCTGCTCCTCAGGAGTGCATATGACGCGCGGCCGACCCATGTTGGAGCCGAAGAGAAACTGCTGCACGCGCGCTCGGTTGCGACGGGGGAGCAACGACGTCACTACTGGCGCAGATAATACACCACCCCCTGATAGCACAAGGCCTTTTCACTCCGATTCATGACGCCATGTTACCTGCCATAGAATGCAATGTGGATGTTCCTTAGTATAGGCAAGAGTTATCTTGTCATCATCGTTTCATCACGCTAGCCTTGTCAATGGATGTGTGTGTGTGTGTGTGTGTGTGTGTGTGTGTGTGTGTGTGTGTGTGTGTGTGTGTGCGTGTGCGTGTGCGTGTGTGTGTGTGTGTGTGTGTGTGTGTGCGTGTGCGTGTGCGTGTGCGTGTGCGTGCGTGTGCGTGTGCGTGTGCGTGTGTGTGTGTGTGTGTGTGTGTGTGTGTGTGTGTGTGTGTGTGGCGACTAAAATCGGCGTCGTACACTTCGGCGCGACGACGGTCCACTTTCGGTTGCTCGAGGTCGTGCCACGTAGATTTTCTGGTCACCGGTATCACCGACCGGAAATTTCTCAGCGGGAACGCGGCATAAGAAGTGCAGTTTAAGGAACTTCGACATCCGTTTTCAGAGCAGAGTTAGGTTCTTGTAATTTGTATAGTTCGATGTTCTTGTCTTTTTAACTTCCTGCTTGCCAACAATTTTTGCAAAGAAATTCAAGATGTAAAGAAACAACAAAATACCGTTTCATGCAGTCACTAGAAATTAGTGTTTATTATATTTAATTCAAACACATTACGTTCAAATTGGTTGCGCAGTTGTTTAGTGAGATCATTTGTTCGTTTCACGCCTATTTGAATAGGGCAGTCAAGAGTTCCCGTTGAGGTAAGGCTCACGTTTAAGTCAAGCGCTGAATTTATCAACTATCGCGCACTTGTACAGTGGCTCGTAAGTTGCGAGTGGCTTCTGCGTGCTGTACGGTTGACTACCTTCAGCCTCGTGACATTAAACATTATGAATCTAACGAGGGATGGGGGACGTGGCCGTCAGAGGCATAGGTGAACTTGTTAGATAAATTAGACATAGGCAGTGGCGTTGGGCTGCTGAGCACGAGGTCGCGGGATCCAATCCCGGTCACGGCAGGCGCATTTTCATGGGGGCGAAATGCGAAAACACCTGTGTACTTAGATTTAGGTGCACGTTATAGAAGCCCAGGTGGTCTAAATTTCTGGAGTCCTTTACTACGGCGTGCCTCATAATCAGAAAGTGGTTTTGGCACGTAAAACCCCATAATTTAAAGAAATAGAGATAGGCAGAATGATAAATCGGGATAGTATAGTAAAGTATAGTTCATATCTCATACCCTCATAACATAAAATATATATATGTATATATATATATATATATATATATATATATATATATATATATAGCATAACTCATAGCATATAGTTCATAACTCTAGGAACTCGAGTTAGGAACTACTCGAAGGCCAGCCAGCACGTTGAGGCGCTTGGGAAACGCCTCCTAGATTGCACAATGCCGGCGCACCTTGATTCGAGACGTCACGCAACCTTGGCCGACTGCCACATGTAGAATCTAATGGAGACGCAGTAAGGCACGGGGTTTTTGACATCACCACTTTCGTCACGCCGGGCTTGGCGATGGAAGTTTCGGTCCAGTTAGCATGACGTCGTAAAGCAGAGTTCACAGGCCTGCGATCCAGTAGGCGTTGGCTTGGCGCGTTTTGGTTTGGCCTTATCGAGGCGCAGTTGGAACGCCGGCGAGAGCTTGCACGGACAAGGACCGCGCGGATAAGAAAGGCTTCCGAGGGCGAGGATGACGCGGCGCCGCGGCGATGCCCGCTCCCCTCACGCAACACCTGGCTCGCCGCTGCTGCAGCAGGTGTATCCTTTTGCCCTCTCTTGTCCGTCGAGGCGAGTTGGTGACGTGACGTCGCGGCCTATGGGAATTTAGGTGCCGTTTTTCGCTTGTCCAGACGACCGACGTTGGCCTTTTTCCATCAGTGAACCGCTTGATGCTTTCGAATCAAAATGAAATAGAGGAGGCAGTAGGAGCTAGCTTACGCAGACTAGACGATTGTCGTTATCCCAATTCAAAGGGAGTGCCATTCATCAGCACCACAAAAACCGTATCATGCACAGAATAAAAAAACACCAGCGGACCTATAGCCAAAGGCTAGTAGGAGGTCCGATAGACAAAATACTGGAAAAGCCTAGCGCGGCCTCAAAGCTAAAAGAAGCAACTCGCAAATGGCAAACGAAACAAAAAGTTGACAGCCACTTGAGCCTTAGCTACAGAGAATGCAGGCGAAAGCCTGCGTGCTCACGATACATTAAGTGAATCACATACTTGATATTTTCCTTCGAATGCATTGTTAATTCCTATTACTTGTTTTCTCCCATCAAAGGTCGTGGGTTCCACTACCACCAAAGGAAGTGCCGACTCCTAACAAATGTCGAGGGTTCTACTCCCTGTGAATCTTGGTGCCATAACGCCAGACATTGAATTTTTCGCCCATGAGCCGTCTAAGGCTCTCGCCTAATACTCCGAAGGTAAAGTACTCTAGCACTGAGCACAGGTACAGATAACAGCAGACATTGTATGTCACTTTACGCGGATATTGTATGCAGAAGCAAACATTGTATGCAGGCTACTGTCTAAACCAATTGAAATATAACAAATACTAGCTAATTCATATGCAATGTCAATACAAAAATACTCTCCTAATAAAGGCTAATAAATTACACATTGTATAATCGTTTGTAGAACTGCGTATTATTGAGCAATATTAGTATTTTAAGGCACCGCAGTAAAACATTAGTTAGCGCTACATAATTATTGCGTAATACATGTGTCGCCTATCTATTCCAAGGCAGGCAATCATCGCATAAGTAGGCACTAAATACGTAATATATATAAAATAAAAATATGAGGCTATTTGCATGTAGTCAAAACATGAAACGACTTGAGATAGCGAGTTCAGTTGTCTCTTGCACACCTTACTGCTGACATACGTCTGCGTTTTTGCTCATCAGTGGCCGGGTAATTAAAGAACACGTTGACGAACATGCGTTAGTAAGCGCTCAAGTGCTACCTGTCTTGTCGAAGCCTGACAAAACCTGACGTCGGTTTCCTTCTAGGTTTTAGTGCCTCCCTTAACGTCTTTATCCCCTTACCCGGTTCTAGCTTTTTGAGATTATGCACACGAGACGCAAGGAGACTACATTACGCGAATACTTCTGAACAATAACTCGCTACCGTTAATAAAACTTCGCGCGATTACCCAACCAGGAGGCACGTATGACAGACGAGATACTTTACACCAACCGTTGCAAACACCAAAGGTAGCTGACCTTCACGAGGAAGAACACAACAATAACGACCATCGAAACGATATCGATCAGCGCAGTTCTGCCAATGACTAGCGTAAGCCACCGCTAGCTTTCATAACTCAGCACGGTTTTCAACAGGGCAGTGAAAATGGCGGTGGTGTGCGCATGAGGGACGCATTATCCTATGTGTGCGACGTGACCGGCTGTCGCGAGGCCCACTTTCTGTTTCTTCGTTTATAGTCGTTTCGGATGCAGATGAAAACCGTGCGCCTGACGTTTGCGATCGCCGGACGTCTGAGTACCGGTACATCGCGCCAACGTAGGACATCAAGCCGGCGACAATGCATACGCGCGTCCCTCAAACCAAACCTCCGGACACAGGCTGCGTATTCGCTCTGGAGTAAGAGTTGGAGATACTCTCTCGTGTATTTCACGTTCGCTCGCCCGGTCCCCCGATTCGAAATGCGCGTTTGGAACAGTGTCCAAAGGAAAACGACCCGCATTTCAAAAACCCCGGCACGTATGGGCAACCGCGGTGTTTTCAAGCATCGTTCACTCCCAAAGTGGGCGTCGCCGAGTCGACGTTTACGTCCCGTCTTGCGCAAGCAGTGTTTGTCCTGTCGTAAAAGCGCGCACTTCTAACCTCCCAACTCCGTGCTTCATTTCGTTTGTTAGTTTGCTTTCGAAGTGGGAGGCGTAGTGCATGCAGCGCGTCTGTGGGGAAGCGGGTCGGTGTAGGTGAGCCGGTGAGCGCGAGTGTTGGGAGATAAGGCTCACTTCGCCGGCCTGAAGCTCGGTCAGCGGATGGCGGGCGGCAGTCGTTAGGTTTTTTTTTTTTTTGTAGCGGTCGTAATAACTGCCCATCGTAAAAAGCGTTTTCGACGAGGGGCACGCGCGAAAGAAACGATGCCGCTGTATTTCATTGAAAGAGCCCATAGTGCGTGCTTCTGTGTGTGCTTGGTAGGTGCTGGTCCCTGCTAACACGCCTTGCGAAAGGGAACGAGAGGCCAGCAGCTAGCTACCCGGTGCAGCTGGGGCCCTGGTGCCGATCCTATAGTGAAATTGCGTCAAAGCGGGAGAAAACACGAAGTGAGTGATTCATGTAGCGGCGTTTCACCAGTGCTACGCCGAAGTGTACAAACGGTGAAACCCTTGCTCAAGTCTGTTTTTGCGACTGAGCACAAGGTGGGAACACAGTCGTCTGCTAGTTACTGACTAAGCCCTCCGTGAAACCATTAGTGACCCTTTCCAGCTTACATCCTGTGTCGACATTTCTAGCGCCGTTTCCGCTCGAGGTACTGCTGCGCAATTATTGCGTTTGCATACGAGGTTTAGTTTTGGGATAGTGGTAGCGGGGTGATGAACTTTCCTGTACTCTCCATGGTCTCCAAGATGAGCGTTCGCAGCACCCCATGACTGTCCTGGTGTTTGGAGGAGATGATAAAAAAAAGATGGCACTACGCAATGCCCTCAGGACGACGCCACCATGTTTGGGACTTGGAGAAGGCGAAGGAGCAGGCATCAGAGTTCAAATCGTCCGGCGTAACCATTCAGTTGACGTTTGTTTGCCCTGTCGCATCTGGCTCTGCGCCAGCGTACCGATAGTGAAAGGAGTAATGCAGCAAATAATTTCTCAATTGTTTTATTAAATGTGATGCGAGACATGGCTTACAATCCCAGCTATGCACACCTTTACCAGCATTTCAAAGGCTTCTTATAATAATTTCCTGACATCCATAAGAAAAAAGAAGGCCTAATACAGAAAGACGAAACACGTAAATGTGAAGCTTCAAGGAGCCTTCAGTACTTTATAGCGAAGCATGACTGACATCCTCCTTGAGAACTGTTAGCAGCCCACAGAGAAGCTTCGATTTCATTCGTGCGGCTTCTGTGTACGTCTGCCGTGAGTTCGTCCTGTATCTTTCACTCCTGCCCGAAGCTGGTGTGATGGAGACGAGGCACATAAATAACTCTTAAGCGAAAAATTGAACAGTGCAATTACCGAACAAAAGGCATAAATTCGATGTGACACGATTTGCGAATTTAACTACGAGTAGCCAGAAGGAACGGTTCCCACTTGCGCTCCTCAGATACACGGTGAGGATCACTGTTGTTTTGAGCGTCCTGTAATTTGTGGGGTTCTCACACCCATGCTCTTGGGCCAAAGGAACGACAACACAGTAGTGCAAACAATCACAAGGGCATTTATTGCACCTATCAATGCCTGCTGGCCGAGTTGCTATCCACAAAACATGCCGATGGGCGCGCGACAAATCGAGAAGTCCGACTCACCGCGACCGGATAGCGAGCGAATGTGTTCGCCCCATGCTGGATCCCATCGTCTGGTCGTTCGCGTGTACGGTCACGCGAACGGTGGCGCGTTCCAAGGCGGCCACGCGAGACGGTCTCGCAGAAGCATGGATCGGCGCACGCGCGGCACGGCATGTCCGCACTGCTCGCTGTCCCGAACCAAAGAGGAAGCGCCTTGTCTTTCGGCGCCCAAGTAACCCCGCCTGTCGGCGGCGTTAGCAGCGTCACACTCGCGCCCTCTCTCGCACTGCGCCTCAACCACTCCGACCGCCGCGGGCTCCTGGCCACGCGGCGAAGCCGAGTTACAGGAGACGCGCCGTGCGGGAAAACAACATATCAGGGGACGCGTGAGAGTCGCGCATCCCCACAAATTAGAGCAATATAGAACATGACGTCCTAAGGCCTGCTACGGTTCATAGAGCTTCTCACTCACCAAAGTCGACGTCGAAGCATTAGAACCAAAATGAATGTAAACATTGAAAGACATGACTTCATATATGTAGCTCGTATATACCATTCAGCAGCATCACGCAATCCATCCACCTGTGTAGCAAACTACTCGAATCGGTTAAACTTCGACTTACGAATAAAATAGTTCTGTGGTTCACCCGGTACTGGAACAGACTAATAGTTCTCTCAGCCACATTAAGGGACAAATCTAAATCTAAAGAGACACCGTACCTTTCCTCCTTTCTAGATATGAAAGAACTTCTCTTGTGCCTTTTTCCATCACTGGGAGCAGCCAGACGCAATGGTTTCTTCTTGCGTCGATACTTGAATTCCTCCGAGTGACACTGCGGGTCATGAAACTCCTGACTGTTCTCCAGCCAAAAAAGAAAGGCATTTGTTAATGCCATTGCACCATACCAGCACACGCACCGCCAGTGCTTTCGGCGCTATTATTTCATTCTTCACGCACGCCAGACGCTACGTCACAGCAAGAGCAAACAGCTTGGCGACGATCGCCACTCACAAGAGCAGACACTGCTTCGCCGCCGAGCCGGCAGCAACGACGGTAACACTACAACAGAAAATTCAAAAGAAACATTTCGAATGTTAATACTTTTTCATTTTTCAGCCATTCAGGAATATGTCTAAATTTGATGTTCCACTATGTGCGAGTGTGCGCGTTACAGTATACTTCCAAACGTTGGGGCCGCGTCAAGCGACCCTTATGGTAACCATTATAAAGCTCAGTTGGAAGGACGCGCAAATTATGAGCTTCACTGGCCTGGTAGTAACATCAGTTGTCTAGTTCCATCATGGACATTGCTTTCCCGCTTGCCATGTGACTGATTGAGTTCACCGATTCATAGCAGTGTTCTGTGAACACAGCGTTGTACGGAATTTGTATTTGTCATCGGGGAAATTCCAACTTTTTCTCTCGTGCCATTGGTGGTGAAAATTATAGAGCTCCGTATTGCGGCAGAGCCATCAAACTGAACGAAGTTTCTCGAATTCCTACTATCATCTGAATAGATGGGTTTGTCTGTAGTTGACAAAAAGATTGCCTCTGTCATTTTTTAAAGCCAAGTTCATTCGCAGTGTGTCATCAACAGGAACGAGCGAGGCTGCCCGCATTTATCCGTGGTCCGCGAAAGGTAACCTATGTCTGTTGCAAGCTCTTTTGCTTCTTGTTCAGTGCTGTCATCGTGCAGTGCGTAGTAAAACGCGCAGATCGCGTTGTGCCACTACTTCGATGTTGTGAACCGATAACTTATGGCGTTATGAGCTAACATTGTTACGGAGGGCTTCGAATTAGTTTTAACCCCAGGGGATTGACTGGGCGAGCGTATATCATGGTGTCCAGTTGCATTCAGTGCGTGAGTATTTATTTATTTGCCTCCATACACTTAGCATAACTGTACTTCTGGCCTCTATGCGAAGATGGCGTCCACAGATGGCGCTACAATGCTGTCTGATTTTCGTGAAACAGTAAGTCTCAGTTTTTTTCGTGGCAGAGAGCAAGCAAGTTTTCCGGCAAGCTCTCGATTGAAAAAAAGAACAAAAAAACCTGATGGCGATTACTCTGGAACACGGCGTTTTGGGCGTGCTGGCATGACATGATGAGGCTTATGGCGCTCGAAAAGGCGAGGGCACAGAAAGGCGTGTTACGTACGGACGCTGACTTGCAACAATGTTTGTTTCGAGTAAGAGAACCGGATATTATATATATATATATATATATATATAGGCAACGTATGTGAAGCCGAAAACTGCGTGATAAGAGCCAGAAAGACTGAGAATAGTCGCGTTTATCGCATCTCGGGCGTAAACTATCTGACCATCTTTTCATAATCAGTGCACCTACACTTCCTCTTTTGCGCCTTAAATCGTCGCCATGAATAGACGTATATTTTCATGTGGTAAGAGGAAAACCATGTTACATGACAATTCGCCCAAATCTTCATTTATCCAGTGCAATATTCGAAGTCTCCGCAAGCTTCATGACGACCTAGTGAACTTTCGTTCTATACCTAACCATAATTTTTCTTTAATATGCCTATCTAAAATATGGCTAACACCTCTACATGGTAATCTGTTTGGTCTGCAGGGACATATAAGTGAATATAGTTGCCATGAGGTTCAGCGAAGTAGTGGTTCTGCCATGCTTGTGAATTCGTCGATTGCGTCGCCATGATCTTTCGTTCCGCAATTTGTTGTGCCAGTCTGTTTGGTTAGAGTTTAACTGGAATCTTCTGTCACTCAACAACCGGACTACAATCCTGGCGTCCATATATTGTTCCGCATCATCATCGTCTTTCGACTTTTGTTCACAGCTGGAAGAAATACTCAGTGTCTTAACCAACCAAAACAAGAACATCTTCATTTGTGGTGACATTAACATAAACATACCTAATCCCAACTGTCAGTCATGCTCTGATTATGTAAACTGCTTGTTTAGCTATGGTTCCTCTTCCTTAATTGATGTTCCAACAAGGTGTGACACTTCCGGTCGTTGCAATTTGATAGATCATATATTTTCCTCGTCGTCTTCTGATTATACCACTGGAGTAACAGGTTATTCCATTATTAGTCACTATCCTCTGCTCTTCCTTCTGGGTGTTGGAAAACGTACGCAGTGTCACCAATGTACCCAAAAGTTATTTCAATGAAAAGTTATTTATACGGAAAGTGCAAGGCACGTGTTGCAACAGCGTTCTTTAAGAAAACTCTCTTGAGAGGGCATATTCAATATTTTTATCAACAATAACAAACTATAATAATGAGTGCCCAACTAATGTGTGCTTTAAGCATAGATTCTCGTCTGCTAGAAATTGATGGATTACAAATGCATCGCTGTCCATAATAAAACATAATATTCTTCACAAGAAAGTGAAGTAGGAGCCTTTCTACATAGCTTTGCGAACTAAATTTAGGAATTACAGCAATGTCCCTTCTGACATCTTTAAACGTGGTAAACAGAACTGTTATAGAAGACGGATAATTCAGAGCGGCACGAATACCAGGCGTAATTGGGAACTTATTAAATAATTTCTTAACGTTACTGAGTCTGACACAGACATTAAAGAGCAATTTACAACAATGTGGAATGCACCAATGAGACTGACCTATCAAATAACTTTAGTGGTTATTTTGGCGATTGACAGAATGCGCCATCACCTTGTGTTAGACGCCTTGTCCCACGTAGCCTTCAGTCATTTTTCCTTCGTCCGGTTTCTCCAGAAATTTTACAGGTAATTTATTCTATTGATGTTGCTGGACCTAGCTTAGATTCTACCTAGCCTTATAGAATAGAACTGGTTGCGGCAGACATATATATTTTTTGCAGATATCTTTAATAAAATTTTAAGACAGGTATATTTCGTGATTTGCGGAAACATGATACTGTAGTCCCTGGCTTCGAAAAAGTGTTCTCGTGACAACATTAATAACTATCACCAATTTTGCATCTTGCCGATTTTTAGCAAGGTCATTGAAAAACCTAATTACTGTTTCTAACGCACTATCTAAATAGGTTTAATCGTCTTTCTTCATTCCCGTTTGGTTTTAGGCGCGGTTGTTGGACGGAATTGTCATTAATTAACTTCACAGATAACATTAAACGATTTATTGATGAAGGGTTTCTTGCAGGAGCCATATCCATCGACTTAACAAAAGACTTTGACATTCTACATCATTTTATTCTTCTGTATAAACTGGAGTGTTTCGGTATTACTGGCCCACCATTGACTCTTATTTGTAGCTACTTGTGTAACAGGTCTCAATTAGTGTATCTTAAAGGCTATTTTTCTTCTATTAAGTTAACTGTGGCATTCCCCAAGACTGTATGCTAGGTTCGTTGTTGTTCTTGTTATTTATACATGATCCACCTAATGTACTTACCACTTATAACTCTTTGTTATATGCTTAGGACGTGGCCATCTAATAATCGCACTTATCGCTTACCGCGTTTCAAGACACACTTAACATCGATCTTAAAGGGACCCTGAAACGCTTTTGACGATTTTCTACAAACGTACTGAGTCGTTAGAGTAGGTCCTTCTGATCATTAATTGAGACACCTAAGTGCCCAGCGTAAAGCGTGTAATTTATCATAAGGTTTTAAAAATGCACATCGCTGCCGATCGCAGCGCACTGCTCGGCGGAATTTTAAGCCGCCCCTACCCATATGACCGAAATCACTCATACGACGTCAGTGGGGCGAGCTATCCGATTGGCTGACCAGGGCGCGTGATCGATAATTTTTCCAACTTTATGGTAAACAAATGATCTTCGTAATAGTTGGAATGTTAGTTAATTTGTTTTTATGAAAAGAAAGTAACATAAAGAGAATGCACAAGAACAATTTTTCAGTACACTTTAGCACTTCCGGCAGCAAGTGTCGTCTGCTTGTGTTACAACGTACTCCATTTTGACGAGAGCTCCGCGGTCAGAGTCGGTCTCAGTCTTTTCGCGAGCACTATGATTCGACTTTGTTGCCTTGTGGACTGCAAAAGTAGCGACTGGCAATATGTCAAGCTGCGACATCGTGTCCCTCTGCAAGGCAGCGTACGAGCGAACTGGCTGCTGTGCATCGGACTGCCGCTATCCGATCGGCGCCAGGATTTGCGCGTTTGTGGCCGTCACTTTACACCGGAAGATTACTAACGCAATAGCGTTTCACGAGTCCCGTATTAGGGCAAACGCTAGCGCAAGAAGACAGGGTCTGGCCGCTTGACTGTGCCGTAACGGGATAAGCCATGAGATGAGCAGAAGGGCAAATGTGAATGGTCTGCATGGTGCAGCCACCTGGTGGCACAGAGCTCAGCCATACACAGTAGCAGTAACGAAGTGTATTCTTCTTTGCTGCTGGTGTGTGTTTTTCGAAGGAGCGTAATCATCAACGCGTTGATTTTATAGATGTTTAAAATGTTTAACACTTGGTTAGAGCAATATTAGCGCTTTGTTTGGCTGGTTAAGCGCCGCGCCCACAAGTGTATGGACCATGCAGACCGATCAGGCCGCTCACGTACGTCTACGCTAAAGTTCCTTCATCAGCTTGAGTTTATGCCTCCAGTCATTTGCCGAAATGACCAGCTTGCCTGTGGTTACCCGAATACAAGACACGTTCGGCGCTACGACAGAATGCTCGCAACGCACGCTGCTTCGATAGCTCTCGCTTGGAGTCGACGGCCAAGCGGCTAGCGGAGAGGTCTCGCGCGGGCGGGGGCGAGCTCCAAAACAACCAGAAGTGGACGATGTGACGTCGCATCGTGACTCAAACCAGTGAAGGCGGAGCTTAGCCCCGCTCGCTCGGCGAACGAGTTGAGGAGGAAAAGCATGGCTAGGGAGGAGGGTAGCTTCTAATCGCTTGTAGCGCCATTAATATGTAACGCTTCACTTAAATTGTGGTGCGAATGTTCTACTTAAGCTGTACCCTACGCGTCTACACAATTTGTCCGAACCGTTTCAGGGGCCCTTTAACAATGTGTGTTCTTTGTGCAAGCTTTTTTCCGGCTCTCCCTTTTTCACCTTGTATCCAGTGGTGAAAATAAAAATCATGATGATGATGAAATAATCAGCTTGAAATTAATCATTTAAAACGAATGTTTTTACTATTTCATAACCCGCAAGCTGTTATTGCTTCTTCCATAAGTGTCTCAACAAATAATTACGTTATACCAACATCTTACATGGTTAAATTCCTGGTGTTATACTCTCGACAAACACTTTAAAATGAATAGCCATGCCAACTAGCGAATAACAAGAAAGCTTTCATTTGGTATCCTCATTATCGTTAAAACACGTGCATTTTTCTAACCTCATATTATTAGCTCGTTGTATCTTGCTTATATTAATAGTCACTTATCATACTGTTTATCTTCATGGGGTAATACATATGCCCTTCATCGCAAACCACTTAAACGTCTTCGAAACCAAGCAATAAAGTGAATAACTTCTAGCTCATTCCATTGCCATCCTTTACCTGTCTATCAAAATGATCGCATCGTAGCAAGTCAACAGCTGTTATACAGTTGTCTCACATAACATTTCATCTCTTTCAGCGTGAAATATCATTAGACAGCCTTATTTATGATGACCTCATCAACAAAAATAATACCACGTTTTCAGAGAGCTATAACCATCTCTTACCTAAAATCAGATCCAACTATGGAAAACTTACACTTCGCTCCTATGGTATTGAACTTTGGAATTGTGTCCCTGTTAATGTTTGGTCACCTCTTTCATTGCAGTTTTTTAAACACAACATGAAAAAAGATACTGTTGTCAGAACGAGCATTTCATTTTCATAAACAGGTTTTGATAATTATTACATCTTCATTACATTACTTTTATTCTTGTAGGGTTAGGCTTGATATTCTGTAAAACAAGTTGTATTTTTTATTGTTAGCAATTTGCAGAAAAGTGACATTGTTTTTGCACATTGCAAGACATTCTGTTTATAAGTACTTATTGTCATGTTATTGTATAGCACTGTTTTTTCGCATACCTAATTGTTTTCTATTTATTATAACTTGCTCCCCATAGATTGCATTTCTTGGCGCTTTTCTTTTGTTCCCCCTGTAGTGCTGCACTTCTACTCTTATGCACCCACTAGTGATGGTGGGCCATGAAAAGACGAGCGAAAAAAAAAACACTGTGCATAAAGAGCAGGATGTTAGAGACATATAACGCAGGCAAAAAGATTTACATTACTTTGAGTGCGTCATGCCATACCTTCGAAAAGCTTTTAAAAGAAATATTATAGACAAGGCTGCTTCGCCGCTGAGATCAAGTTTATAACGACCCTCAAAACAGCATATCTTCTTTCAGCCATCAGAATCGCGTCCAGAGAAGCAGGTCAAATTACATCAAATTATTAAAAGAGAAACGGGGACAAGTTTCCACGAAGATGTTATCTTTTGCTTCAATCCACTTATTTGACATCGCGTTGAAACCGGGGACGTTACTGTACTAGTCTCGACCGAGCGACAGAGAAAGAAAAAAGCACGCCACATGTGAAAACAAAACCGACGTGAATTCCAAATCGATTGCTGGAAAGTGTTCTTTTTCTTTTAATTAGAATAGAACGCGGAGGTTAGGGCTCGATCGTATTCTCTGGTTCCCATATTGTTCGATATTTTTCTACCATGCGCATCTCGCGTGTCTCCTCTTCGCAAAGGACACCCCCTTCGGACGTGCCCCTTGCTTCGAGGGGGTGACCGGAAAAAAAAAACCTTTTGATTGCAGTCCTCTCGATCTTTGATATGCAAAGTACGCGGAAAGAGGAAGAGAACCAGATGAAAAGAAGCGCCCTGTAGAGGCCCCCACACGAGGTTTCAGTTTTCCTGACGACATCTTTCGACGGCGGTGGAGGTTTCCAGAAGAACCAACGTACACAAAGAACCAATTCAATTTGTGTGTTCGTGTGTGGCTCACCCGTTCAGACGTCGACGTCGTCCTGCAGAGACAGTTGGACACGTGCCGCGCGGCGTCTCCTTTTGCGGAGCCCTTAAAGGTTCGCTTGAAGTCAAGGCAAGGTACGCCACGGAAACGACCAATGTACAATACAATCTCCTTGTCCTTTGATGTAAGGTGCTTTGCAAGGCCGTATTCCTTCACTTTTATTTTGTTTCGTGCTGAGATTTCTCTCCTTGGAAGGTCGGGTTCCTGAGTGCAATTATGTTTCACCTAATTTGGTTGGCCTTAATGAGCGTTCATTATGTAGTCGTATTTTTTCCTTTCGTACCAGCTTTCGTATTGTTAACGTGACCCTACGGAATTCGTTCATTACGGATAACGAAGTCTACAGGGCCGTGCATTACCAAGCTTTACAAGTATGGTAATTAGATGATGATGATGATGATGATTGATGCGTTTATTCTTGCTCTATATGAGAGCGAGGCAAAAGAAAACAAAAACATTACCTTTGGCTTCCTACAGTCGGGCTATTGGAGCTCCGAAGCGCTTGTCTTAGTAACACGAAGCTCTTGCTTTAGTGGATACACCAATACAGTAAAATTACAGGGTCTCTTAAGATCTGTCTTAAGAGGGTAACGGCGAGAGCCTACTCTTCCTCCTCTCATAATTCGCCTCTTTCTATTTGCATTTTCTCTTTGTCTTCTTTCTCTTAGTCATTGCTGCTCACTACTAAACATTTTTAGTAATTTGTAATCAACTGTGGTCATTACAAGCAGTCGTTAGACATGTTGATCATTTCGCAGTCTTTAGCAGTCACTAGAAGTCCTTTCACTCATTGTTGGTCACTACTGGTCATTACTAAGAATTTTTAGTCATTCCTAATCAATTGTAGCCCTTACAAGTTGTCGTTAGATACATTGGTCATTTCATAGTCATAAGTAATCAGTACAGGTCATTTCAGTCATTAATAGTCATTACTGCTCACTAGTAAGCATTTTTAGTCGTTTGTAATCAATTGTGGTTATTACAAGCCTTCGTCAGACATCGGCACTAAAAAAGAAATATGTTCTCTTAAGCTTCAATTAAACGTTGTTCAGAAGGCTGCAAGGATCTATCTCAGTGCGCGATGCAAATTGTTACTTGTGACTGGCAGTTGGTACTTTACGTTGCAATATGCCATGCTCAATGACCTTAGTACTTATGGGCACATATTATAGGCAGTATATTAAGTTAGTAAGGAATTTAGTTACGGAGTCGTAAGGCAATGAAAAAAGTTTGGCTTTAAATGGATCAGTATACTTAAACACCATTCTTGACTTCGCTTTCTCCTACTACGACAAGAGCAGTTTAGTTCTCAAAATTGGGTTAGCGGTATCCTTCAGTCCTTCCTTTTCGTTACTGCGCCATAGCATCGCCAAATTCTACCTTAAGATACAATTGTCAGGCATATTTTTTTTTCCTTTTAAGTAAATAATGCGAGTACATTTCTTTTTAACTAAACACAGTGTAAGATGGTAAAAGGGGGGTGAAAGCTCGGATCCTGCGGACTTGAAGTGCAGTTGCGGATAGTTGACACAGAAAACGATAACGTCAACGCTTTCGTAATTTCTGCTCGAGATGCAATGCATAATCCTCTGTGTAAGAAAAAAAAGAAGAAAAAGAAAGAAAATGCCGTCGCTCTCACATTGAATATGCGTGCAAACCTTTTGAGAAGCGCGATGCTAGGTTAAGGGATGCGCTGACCCGCCCTGCTTGGTAGCGCAGTGAGGGCAGATAAACGGGAGAGCAAAATGAGGTGAGAAACGTGGGCAGGGGTGAGGACACTGCAAACCCAAAACGACGCTCGTGGCGGAATACATAGTGCCTTATTTTCGGCACACCGCCCGCACGCCAGCGATCATTGAACCAGTTTGGGGGAGTGCTTTAGAGGGAGAAAGAAAAAAAAAGTGATCCGGGATGTTGGAGGTGAAACGGGTTTCTCGTCTGGTGCATCGGTAAAACGGAGGTCGCTTCAGGCAAACGCCGTTTTGTTCCCCCATTGCCATTTGAGCATCACAGCCGTTCGTTCATCTGTTGCCTCTCGAACCACACCTAGCTCTTTTGGGCGTACTGTGTCGACCTGCCTGGCTCTTGAGTTTAGTCTATGAGGTACCGTTCTCTCTATCTTCTTTTATAGAGATATAGCGAGAGTTATAGAGAGATGGCGAGAGAGGGAAGGAAGGAAATGCTGAGAAGTTACTAGAACTTGGGCAATTTGCTACCCTACAGTTGGAGAGGTGGACGGAGGACTGAAGGAAGAGAGAAGACGGGAATGCAGAACAATCACGTACGCTAGACCAGGCGAACGTGGTTACAGTGAGACACTCAAGTCGGTCGCTTGTGTCACACACCAGCGGCGCTCTTCCATCCAGGTCTAGTTACAGTTACATACAGGTCCTGTTGACATCCATGTCTTTCCTTCTTCTATGTTCTGCTTTCTTTCTTCATCCTCTCTCTCTCTCTCTCTCTGCCTCACCACACTGCAACGTGAAGTGCTCGCGTGAGATGTTTACGGCAGTAGCCCTGACCTGGTGTATTTGTCAGCTAGTCATGAATATGCGCGAATGCCGCAATTGGCGGATGACCCGTTGTCGTAAGGAACAAGCTTTAGCACCCGCCGTGGTTGCCTAGTAGCTATGGTGTCGGGCTGCTAAGCACGAGGTCGCGGGATCAAATCCCGGCCACGGCTGCTGCATTTCGATGGGGATGCAATGCGAAAATACCGGTGTACTTAGATTTAGGTGCACGTTAAAGAACCCCAGGTGATCGAAAATTTCCGGAGTCCCCCACTACGGCGTGCCTCATAATCAGAAAGTAGTTTTGGCACGTACAACCCCATAATTTTAACAACGTTTAGCTTGGGTGTAATTACAGTCTTTTATAGAAACACCACGAGAGAGAAACTAAAATGCTCTTTTTAAGCAACAGCTGAATATGTTTACGTCAAGCCTTTGTGGCATTGAAAAACAAAGAGGATTAACTAGTGGCGACGGATGTAAGCATGTATATCTTACTTATACCGTGTTTATTCTTTATTTCGACAAAATCCGCCCAAAATTCATGTCTTTCAATCAACTGAATCACCAAATTTACAGCCTTATTACCCTGCACCGAAATGGCTATTTTGACTAAGTAAGCTGCTCGTAAAGAGCATCTAAATCACACAAATTATACGTATTTGTTTAAAACTTAGATGAAACCGTTGCGTGGAATGCGTCACATAAGCAAAGGCTCACTGATAATTGACCAGTTTAGGCGAAATACACAGGTTGTTTAAGTGACCACTTTCAAAAAATTTAACAAAAATTCCCTGTTGGCTATAGCACGATTATAGTCCATGAACAGGTCTCCTCGAAGAAGCGGAAATTACTTGCAAAATAAAGTTAAATGCATAATGGCTTATTAATAAGAATTTGCTAATTACGTTTACAACTAATTACTTTATGACACATATTGCAATTCGCAAATTCTAGCGGATGAGACTGCAAGGCGTATCGATTTGAAGAGATTTGTGTGGATGGCACTATGTACGAGAAATGCGCCATCAAACTTGCGGTAAAAATGCACTGTCATTCCATTTACTTTCTTAACAAAACGTCGTTGTATGCACTGAAGCACAAAAGTCACTGGAACGCCAATGCATTTCTCCGCGAAGTTCGGGAATTCATACCTCGAAACTGGTGTCACCCTGAAAATTCTTTCCAAGTAGACCAGTTCTGCGAACTCTCCGGCAAGAATTTGTCAATTGGAATATGTTCCATAAGGCGGATAGTTAAAAACCTAATCCGTGATTTGTGTTAATTAGTAGATTGTGCACTTATTAGTATATTATGCGCTGATAGACTAGAATTGTGCTATCTGCCATAGGAAATTGAAAAAAATATTGTAAGTGTTAGCTGAAACACCCGATATAATATGTGATTTCTGTCCCTTTGTCCGTACTAGCAGATTCATTATATAAAAAAAAAACTATGTCGTGTGCGTGTGGGGGTGTCACTTGCTCGACAAATCGGAATGTCCTTGTGGGTGAATAAAAATATTCACTGCATTATGTTGCATACGATAACTTTAGTGTACCTGCCACGACCACGAAACTGAAGCTGGGCATTAGTGAGGATATGGTGTGCCTAGCGGAAATTCAAAGACTGGCGCCACTTTTGAGATGTTCTCCCTGAAAATCTGCTTAAATAGTAAACAGGCATTGGCGTTGCGGTTCAGATAATACCAACACGCTTGACGCGCACTTTTTTGGAAAACCTCAGCTTCAACACTAGTGTATTTTGTAGCACACTTTAAATCCGAATATAACGAAGGTGGCGCCAGTCATACGATGTCAGCTACGCTAACATGACTGTGCCGCTGATCTGCTTGAATTTCCAACTGTAATGTGGGCCGTAAAGCTAGTAATTGTAAAGTTAACTATCCAATATATTGAATCCACGGTCTCGGTGGCCCAAATTTTTTTTGTGCTGGTATCATTTCCGTTTTCCATAGATGTAACTGAAGAAAGGGGAAGAACACGAGCCCTTACAGGCGATATAAAGAAAAAGTCTGTTAGTACTAAGGAAACAGAACCAATTTGTTTTATCGTTGATTTACAAAATTCTGAACTTAATTTTATAAGGTTTAAGTTTTTTTTTCGCTGTTATTAAGGTATATACTACATGGTCGTAAAATCTCCATCGAACGCTGTCTCACTGCAACGGAACACATAGCTGAATAATGGTGCGAGAACATAAAAAATATTCAAACAAGAAGTTCCGATTTATTTTAATAAACACTGACACACATTTGCCGCATCGTTCTTTTTTATTCTTTGTACGAACCAATGATCATTTGTTGTTGTTCTTTAAATCGCCTGTAACAGTTAGTCTGATTTTCCGCAATTACTTCTCTCGCGCATATCGGTGCATTTGCATCAAGTGCATAACTGAGCACTTTCATCCGAGAGAACCTCTGTAGGATTCCCAAAAGCGGTCGTTCTGTTGCCCTAGAAGGACAGTGCGCTGAGTAAGGATTCAACATCGGGTCACTCGAATGAGCGCTAGGGGTTCGTTGATTATTCTGTTGATCAAATAATTAGTTGCAATTCATTTACAATAACAAGCCAATATGTATATTATAACACCGGCATAACAGCTGCCATTTCACGCTGGGGCATTGGTGTGGATTCGCATTCCCTTCTTCTGGGCAGCGGTGACGATTGTAGCGTCCAGCAGGCTGACAGGGCAGGAGCTGTGCCTCGAGCAGTGGCACTTATTTCGAATAGCGTCATAAACTACAAAACGGGGAGGGAAAAGAAATAAGGAAAAGGCAAACGCTAGTTCAACAAAGAGTACTTGCGGCGAAGGCCGTTTGATATGTATACTTCATAATCTTTATAATCCGTAATCTACGCTCCATCTAGCGAAGGATCGCTACAGTTGAGTATATACCTACGGTCTTGTTTGGGAAGCGATTGGTTATGTGATCTGCTAAAAGAAAGAACAGATTTGGGCATGGTGACTCATTGCCGTAAACGTCTTTTTCTTCTCTTTTTCATACTCATACTCACGCGACCTTGTTTGGCCGGCTTTACCATGAGCAATCGTTTGTGGTCACGGCCACTCTGTATATACAGAGGGGGACTTCGCCTCCTCGCAGGTGAGGTGGCGCTTTGTTGCAGCGCGCGCTCGCGATCGTTGCCCGCTATTGTCAGTGGCGAGAACAGCTGTGCTCCGGGCTGTTCTCGCCAGCGATGCCGAGAAACGCCGCGGGAACAGTCCGGAGCGGAGCCGTCCTTGCCCGTAACTCCGAATCAGCAACAGTGGAGCCACGGAGCCCCTTTTCGCCCAGTCAGCTCTCGACCGTGCGCTGAAACGCGAGCGCTTGGCTCCGAAGTGGTCGGAACAAAAGCGAACTGCGCCAACGAGCAAACAGCACCGCAAAACGAAACAATAAACAAAGTGAAAAGAAAGAGAAGAACGTCCTCTTGGCCTCCTTGAAGGAGACCGCGCCTCTCCAGGCAACGAGCGTGCTGTTCAATTGCCGAGGCACGGGAGTGTGCGAAGGACGCGCGGTGTTTTTCTAAACGGCTTTGCTCTTTTCTCTGCCCGTGGAACATGCCCAGGAGCTCTTTGACGCAACGTAATTTTGTGTGTGTGTGTGTGCTGGTTCGGTTTCCTGTGAAGCACCTGGCGTTGGCACACAGTCGGCTGGTCGGCCGCTGTAAACGAGCAACTCCGGAGGTGCAGACTTTGTTGGAAGTTGCCTAATGGATGTTTTGGACGTCCATTCGCAGTCATTTATGAACTGTTCTTCCTCAGATTCGTTCAACCATGCGTCCAATCGTTAGACATATATTCTGACAGTAAAGCAAGTTCATTCTTTTCATTGTACTACTACTACTACTACTACTACTACTACTACTAATAATAATAATAATAATAATAATAATAATAGTAATAATAATAATGAATGGCAACACTTGCAAAACGATAAAGCCCTGTAAAGCGTGCTTTGTCTGTAAGAGAGAAAAGTACGTGGAAAAAGCCAGCTTAACGAAGCCTGCAAAAGATAGCAAAATGAACATTGCATGCTTCTTCTAGAAGAATGCAATGAGAAGACGCGCAATGTCTTCTCCGTTGCGCTCATTTCGTCTTTATTTACAAACTCTCCCGAGCATGAGCCCTTATATGAAACTTCTCGGCTTGCACGGTGAAGTATACGTTTTCACAAAGTAGTGTCATGAATGCGATTCATCCGCCGTTCACATACGTTAAAATAGTAGATTGCGCTCGCAAGGTTATGCAAACGAAACTTTTTTTTGCCTACCCTGCCGGGTTTGGCGTGGATTCTGCTAGGTTGGTGAGATTCTCGGCGGATCTATTCTTAGGTATATGAACGGAGTTTATGACTGCACCGAATGCTAGTAGCATAAAAAGTAAGCGGACGTTTAACACTTGTAAACCTAGCTATCATGATAGAAAGGTCTCTTGGGCTCGGTTTCGCAAAGGCTATGCACACAGTGTTTCATTAAAGTTACGCCATAGTCTTTCCCAGATGTTACACACGCTGCCGAACAGGTTGTCCGTGAAGTCGTGGTGAAACTCGACCGTCGCAGTCAAGCTTGGCGCCAGCGGAAGGGTGTTGTTCGTCGAACATTCGTTGTGGGTGCACTTGCTTGTATCCACGGTTTCGTCTCCTTCTCTTTGTTGCCGTTCGTGTTGCTGAACGACGTCGGTGGTTGCAGCAGCTTCGATCTTGGCACGCTTCCGCGCTTGGCAAGCTTCTCCATAACGTGCCAACCTGGTCTCCGTTTGCTTGCTTGTTTCAGCAGGCAACTTTGCCTTTGCTTGAGATTTCGCAGCCTACTCTCAATCTACATCTTTTGGATGACTGAATTCCGCCTGTCGCTTGCGCTGAAGCGCACGCAGAGACGGCCCACCCGGCGCGCTATCCATGGCGAGACTGAGCGATCAAGCGTCGGCGAAGCAGTGATTAGAGAGTTTTAGCTCAGCGGGTTTACGTTTCGCTCCGCTCGCGGTCTCCACCGTTGCGCCAGCGGAGCGGCTCGCGAAAAAAGAATTTTAGCCCGGCGGATCACTCACCCGCTCGAGCGGGGCGCTCTGCTTCCCCACCTAGTGGTCCGAATAGGAGTTACTGAGAAATGAATTTGAATTACGCTTGCTTTTATAATGCAAGAAATGTTGAATAAAGATATATTACATGTTCTCGGTACATTATTTGTTAATTATATACTGAGTACTAATGTACGGGTCAGCGCCGCAGTCGCCGTCGTCGATGCAGAACTGCCGGCGTTCATGTTCGCGGCTGCCATCTTGCATTTCCCATACACGCCCGCGCGCGCTTACGCACGCTCGCGCGCTGCGTATACCCTCCGCTGGGGAGTGCTTTCCAGCGGGCCTAAACGCTGCTCCGTAAAACCGCTGGCCGCCTCAGCGTTGTGCGCATGCGCAGTCGTGTCTCCGCTCTCCCGCTCCGCTCCGCTGGTCGTAAACCCGCTGGGCTAAAACTCTCTATTGAAGGCGCGTTTATAGTCCGACGTTATTGGTGCGCGGGCGAGCGTCACTCAAAGCCAGGCGCGTCGGAGCGCGTCGGTCGCGTCCGGTCACGTTGGCTGCGCCAGTGCGTGGAACCATCGGTCGATCTTTACACGCTGCTGTTCTCGCCAACGGGACGTAACGTGTGCGCGAGCTCACGCTACGTCGGACTATATTTAGCCCGTTAACCCTCGCCTAGTCACGTGGTACCGCAGCAGCGAAGCTCCGAGCGGGCGCAGCTGCGACGCCTCTCCGTAGCAGATCACGTGGCGTGACGTCACACCTGCGAAACTAGCGCTCCGGCGCCTCAAGGTCATCGCGGCGCGATGAATGACCTTGCGAGAAATGGCGCAGTAGAGCTTTCGCTCAAAAACAGCCTTGTTTAGCCCCTGTTTCCTGACGGGCAACACGATACCAGTAAGCGCGCATCTGCTATCCGTAGTAATGCTAAAAATTTTCCTGTGTAAAAACAAAACAAACATTTATTGCGGCTCCTAGGCATATCTAAAACCCACGTGCCCGGTCATGGAGTTCTTTGATTTAGCCCTTCGCCATGTGTGTGCCACTGAGTGTGTGCCTCTTCCTGACTAGTTTTTTTTCAGGAACGAGTATATGTCATCGTCGCACAATATGTTCCCAAGAGTTAAACGTAGAAACATCGAAATATATGTGTTGTACTTGCCTGTGCATGCACCTGCCATCTCCATTGTTCCCTGAAGAAGCATCTTCTACGTGAACAGCCTTTGTCCTAATGAAAGCGCTGTGTGGACGTGCCGTCACGCTCCGTTTGACTAATTAATTAATTACATTAACCGGATATACCGCAGCCCAGGCGGCATTCTCGCTTTCGCTGTGAGCATGAGCTTTGTGTGCACATTCATTAGCGTTTCCTGCTGGCGAGTTCTGTGCAAGCCGCACTTCGGGGCACACACTGGTCTCAGCGGAACGAATACTAGACGTCAAGCTGAATCTCTCACTGTTAGTTGGCAAACGCCGAAGCCACTTTTTAGGTGGCTCTCCTGCGCCATCGAAGTGAGACGCCAGTGTAACGTTGCTGTAACGTTCCAGCACGGCAACCCGATGCTGCAACCATTTGGCCACGATCTCACGCATGCGTATCCCGTGAAAAAGCCAGTCTGCATATCTGAGATTCTTTCAGCCCGTGTACTACGCACGATTTGCTTGGATTCTGCCTTGATGACAGCTACGGCTCTGAGACGCTGCGTTAGGCTGCACTCCCCGCCTTCAGGATTGGCCCACACTCCCTAGTTCTTCCCTCGTAGCAGCCAACGCTACGCAGAAGGTGCGCCACAATGCACCGCCTTTATTATCGGCCGACGTCGAATAGGTTTTTAACCTTTCTTCGCCGGAGTAGAAATGTCATCGTCGTTTGAACCTAAACGGCATAACATGTACATAGGTACGTATACGAATCTGTGGCACGTATAGTCGTGGATAACGCCGCAATTCGTGCATCTCTGGGTTAGGCACGTCCGGTACCTATGTAGAAAGCCAGCAATCTGCATGTCGCGACCAGAGTAGAAATCATGCCGTCACCATGACGCGATTGTCGTGGCCGTCGAGTTTCTGCCCTCGTCACAAAGAGGCGCTGCCCGAGACACGCTGCTGCTTGACTCACAGGAACGCGCGTGCCCGTCTGCGTGCTTTGCGAAACGCCAAACGATGCAGCACCTTCAATATGTTTCGCATAGAATCCGTTTTCGCGATCCGTTATACCTGCAATTTTTTTTTAATTTCAAATAATTGAAGCGCTGAACCAGGTTTCTAACCAAAGAATTCCAAATTAACACTTCTACAACCACCATTTCTGCTTATATTTTGTACTTCACGTGGCGCTTGAGAAACGGGATCTGCTCTAGATGCAAACCCGTGCAACGATGTTCGGCAGCGAAGTATACAGCAAATGCATAGCGCGATGAACTAGGAAAGGAATATGCACATCGCACAGCCAGATTTGAACTTCTGTCGGCGATCACCATGACGACAGTTGCGCTGTTTGTTGACGATGGCGCATTCCGGGTGCCCTTGTAGTCTGAAGCACCACCTGCCGGCGTCATTGCAAAACGTGCTGGCTCTGGGCCCAGACGCGGCCCTGAGGCTCTCAGTAGACTGCCACAAACGCGTTATTGTAATAAAAAACATGTAAAATCGTGTTGTCTCTCTTTTTAAAGCGCGTTTGAGGGACAACGAACTAAACGCCTTTCGTTGCGGATGAACTAGCATGCAGAAGCGCTTCTGCGGTTTGTCATACTTAAGCGTTGCCTATATATTTTTGTTTGAAACTCACTTTACCTAGAATCGCTATTGCGGCTGTGCTAACTAACAGGTAGCGCTTCGCATATGAAATTTGGCTCCAGTTGCACTGCAGTGACACTGCCTTTCGCTCTGGCTGTACGGCGTTGCGCCTGAAATCGTAACATAAATGCGGCGCGCGTTTAGAAAACTGATTAACACGGCCTCAGTAGATCCAGTTCATACTTGCGCAATAAAGACATTCAATAAGAGTGGACACTCGCATAGATTCCAGCGACCAAACTGACTGTAGCACACCAAGCAGAAGGGATTACCTCCTTTCGGTTTCAGGCGCACGCATTTTGAACGCTTGCTAGGCACGCGCAACGCCAGCTGCGATACGCTTTTCCTTTGTTTTTTCTGCTGCTCAATCGCGCGCAACCTTAGTTCGGAATAGTTTATGCAGCTAAAATGACTACGAATGACCTGTTCAAGCCTCTATCGAATCTGGGCTACGTGAAATTTCATAACGAAGACACAAGTCACCCTGTAAGTGAGGAAGGAAGGAAGGAAGGAAAAAGTAGAGAAGGAAAGGCAGGGAGGTTAACCAGTTTAGCGTAACCGGCTTGCTACCCTACACATGGGAGAGGGATCAATCTGGCATTGTACGTGATAACACTGTCAGAGCCGCTTGTCCAATCCCGTCTCTTTCAAAAACTGAAGTAGTCCCTTTGTCGCCTTCACCTGCGATGTCTTCTGTCGGCGGCATGTGAAAATCGTGTCGAGGGACAATGGTCTAGTGTCAAGGTGCGCGAGAACGGATGCCAGGGACTGTCGCTGAACATTATATTCAGGACAGTCGCACAGAATGTGTTGCAGCGTCTCCTCGCAAAGACAGGCATTGCAGAGAGCGTTGTCGGCCATTCCAATGCGGAATGAGTAAGATTTCGTGAAAGCCACCCCTAACCATAAGCGATAAAGCAGAGTCGCCTCGCTTCGGCGGAGTCCAGTTGGCATATAGAGATGCATCAAAGAAGGCAGGTGGTATTGACGGTTGCTCTGGTTGGTCTGGCTGTTTGGTGTGCACCATGAAGAGAGCGTCATCTCCTGTGCAAGCACTCGAAGTCTGCTAGCTGCGTCGGATCGTGAAAGCGGTATGGCCTCTTCTTGTGCGTCTTGAAGAGCCGCCCGAGCTGCATTATCGGCGTCTTCGTTTCCAGTGACGCCGCAGTGACTTGGCAGCCACTGAAACGTCACGTGGTGTCCTTTCTCCTGTGATGTATGGAGTAGGCATCTAATATCGAATACGAGCTGTTCGAATGGCCCGCGACGCAGAGCTGATAGTACAGATTGTAGGGCTGCCTTTGAGTCGCTGAAGATGGACCATTGTCGAGGTGGCTCCCGACTGACGAAACGGAGTGCAGCGCGAAGAGCAGCTAGTTCAGCAGATGTCGATGTTGTCGGGTGGTCAGTCCTGAAGCTGATGGTAATAGCTTTTGCTGGGACAACCACAGCACCGGACGAACACTGGATGTTTGTGGAACCATCAGTATAAATGTGTTCACTGTCCACGTACCTCTCGTGCAGAAGAAGCAGAGACAGTTGTTTGAGGACAGGCGACGACAGTTCAGACTTTTTTCCGATTCCTGGTACACTGAGATGTACTGTGGGGCTGATAAGACACCAAGGGGGTATCGATGGTTTAGATGCAGCGGTGAAGCCCGAGGGAAGTTTGTCGTTGTACTTGTTGATAGTTTTAGAGAATGATGATTGGTGCCTGTCTGAAGGTAGTGCTGCAAGGTGGTGATAGGGGGCACGTGCAAAATGTCTGATGTGCGTTCTCAGGGCTTCCACCGTAATGTGAGTTCGCATTGGATGGTCCCGAGCAATCGCAAGACCTCTGTTGGAGCCCACACGTGGCCTACATGAAACGGCGCCTGACAGCTACTTCCCAGTTGTTCAAATACTTGACAGGGAAGACGTGGGGGATGTCAGTAGACGCAATGCTTAAACTCTACAGAGCTCTCTTTCTCGGTTTTTTAAGATACAGTCTACCTGTACTGAACAACACCTGCAAGACAAACATTCGTGTTCTGCAGGCAGTACAAGCTCAAGCACTCAGAGTCTGCCTTGGTTTGCCCAGCTGTAAGTGAGGAAATGCTTATTTCGCTCTATATAAATGCTCGTTCCGAGTTTTTTGTGCGTTCATCCAACGTTGTGGCACCAGGTATGCAGCAGTAGTTCCCGTACGAAGCTCCACCGGACAGCATCACCTGAAGAAAGGTAAATTACGAGCATGCGCCATTTTGGTATTTAGACCTCATAGGAATACTGCGTGTAAAGGGGAAACGTGCGAACCTGAGTAGGCGACATTATAAACAAAACCAATTCGCTTTTACACACATGGCGATAGTACGCCACATACACAGAGGCGGCCACAACACAGGCCCTGCAGTCAGACGATGCTAGACGCTCGCAGAGTGCCTTCTACTTGCACTCAAGCTAACCCGCCGTGGTTGCTCAGTGGCTATGGTGTTGGGCTGCTGAGCACGAGGTCGCGGGATCGAATCCCGGCCACGGCGGCCGCATTTCGATGGGGGCGAAATGCGAAAACGCCCGTGTGCTTAGATTTAGGTGCACGTTAAAGAACCCCAGGTGGTCAAAATTTCCGGAGTCCTCCACTACGGCGTGCCTCATAATCAGAAAGTGGTTTTGGCACGTAAAACCCCAATTATTATTATTATTATTGCACTCAAGTTAAATGCATGGGTGCAAAGCCTGTTTTCAGTCGTTCAGAAGACAGCATTTTCGAGTTCTTGGTTTTTCAGTTATCTTTAGCCCGTTTTGCCGGCGCAAGTAACACTCCAGTGTTATCACTCTTGGCAGTCGCTCGTCGCGCCTTCGACAAGCGTGAATACCGAAAGAAGGCATATGTGGCGGGGCCATAGAAAGCGTCACAAACTTGTGTAATATTCAGTACAGGCCAAACTAACGATCACCACGACCGGCTTGCTTTTTTGCTGCGTCACAACCCCAGGCGTGGCGATCGTGCCTCAAAAGTATCCCAAAAAGTAATGAAATTAATTACGATCATTTTGGGCGTCACGGAATGCGTCCCGAACTTGTCCCAGTAAGATTCAGGACACGCGAAACTAACTACGGCACATGGCCGCGCTGCTTCTCGCTAAGTGCGCCACAACGCCAGACATGGCCACTGTACGTGAAAAGTACCCCAAAGGTAACGAAATTAGTTACAACAATGTTGTGAGTCCGAGAAAGCTCCAAAACTTGTCCCGGTCAGATTCAGTACGCGCGGAACTTGCGTCGCGCGGCCGAGGTGCTTTTCGCTAACTGGGTCACAAAGCCGCGTGCGGCGAGCGCGCCCTAAAACTACCCAAATAAGTTATAATAACGCTGGGGCTCATAGAAAGCGTTTCAAACAACTCCCAGTACGAGTCATTAACTCTAATTAACCACGCCAGGACGGCCGAGCGGTTTTTCGCTAACTGCGTCACAAGTCTCGGTTCCGTGCCGTAAAAGCCAAAATCGCTTGAAATGCGTCGCAGACTGCCAAACAAAATTTCTCACCTTGCCGTAGTCCGATAGGGCAGTGGTACCGTCTCGAAGGGCCGGGAGCCAGACAAACACGCTACACCCAAAGAGGCGGGTCGCCGAACGGGCGAAGTTCACATGCGCAACCGGCCTCGCTGGCTTCGGTGGCGTGACTGGCGCATGACGCATGCATCTGTCGTGCCTGGCGTGCCGCCAGCTTGATGCTAGGTAACTCGAGAAAAGTAAGTGGCAAAGTATAAGCTCATTTGTAGGCAAAACTTTTTAGTATTAGCGGGAAAGAATAAATAAATATAAGACGTTGTCTGGAAGTTCATTTAACATTCTTTTTTTCCGATGTTCGCGTCAACTAACGGATGTGATTAACACTTGCCGTGACGTGCTTACTGTTGCCCAGTTTTCGCCGAGTTTCTCCTTTTGCTGAATTTCTTTCTCTGTGCTTGCATGTAACCCCCCTAACTATACGTATGTTCGGTGACAACCTAAGAATAAAACGTGACATGTACGCTTTAGAACATAGTTAGTATGCGCCAGTTAATTAGGTTCGATTGTCTCCTTGACGTCAGGCGGTTTTTGCGCTTTTGAAACGAATATTTTCTGCCTACAGATCCGTCTTTGTGTCACGCAATTCAGGAAGGAGCCCGAACGTCTTGGCTCTGGCTTCAGCAGCGCTTGTGCCCTCAGCGGAATAAAGAACGCTGCCTTGGCTCGGCCAGAGCCGACTGAGCACAGCTCGACGTTGCGTACACTCTTCGCTTTGTCGCTTTTGCAGCCAAACGCACTGCGCCTCCATTGTAGCCCTTCTCACTCTCCACGCTCAAAGGTAGCGCATGCGCTACCAACGAAGACTGCTCAACCAGCGCCTCTGGCGTTCGTGTTATTATTCACTGTCGCAATAAAATTCACATGCACATGGCAGCAGGCACACATAAATCACGAGAACACGCGTGCTACCGGTATACAGTCAGTAAATGCGCATCGTGACCGAGCGATGAGAACGAGGCCGGTCAAAAAAAAAAAAAAAAAAAAACGAGCCGTACACAGACATCGTCAACCGACAGGCAGCATCATGACCACTGCCGAGAGAACTGTGTTTGCCCCGAAGGAGAGCGATTCCTCCGAGATAAACGACGACAGCGAGAGCGTAGGTGGTCTAGAAGTGGCTCCAGACAATATCGAAATGCTCCCGGAGAAATAAAAAATTCCCACGAAGCGGCCACGCGGGAAGTGCGCGTACCAAATAAGCCGGCGAAGTCCGAGGCCGAAGAAACCAGCATGAACGTCCCTCCAGCTGCGCCTAGCAACGACGCACTGCGACTGAGCATCTTGGGGGCGGCGCGATAACGTCACATGATTTGATTCTGATCTTATTGGAATCTCTTTACGCCAAATATGCGTAACCGCCAACGCACAGGATGCCGACGACTCGCGACGTTCTTATGTACAGCCCAGTCATACACCGTCCTCTTTTATCGGAGGTCCGTTTTGTTTCGTTGCAAAGTGGGTGTGATTGCCAACAGTGGCAAGTTTTTTGGTTATCTAACCGAGTGACGAGCAGCGATGGGTGCGCAGAAGACAGTGTTTTTTTTACTAGGAGAGGGTGTTGCCGAGTGGAAAGGAGGATGGTTGCGCCTACGTCTCCGAGTGCTCCGAGCGGCACTGACGTCATGCCAGCGTCGCCGAGGAACACCGGGGCGAGGCGATTAGTGTCGGCTAGTTCCGGCTTCTTCAGTTGGTCCGCATCCCTTTCCTTCGATTGCGACGACTTCTTTGGTTGGTCCGCTTCCCTTTGCTTAGATTGCAGTGATTCCTCGACGATCGTGGTAGCGTGCAACGAGGCACTGAAAAGATCCCCGTAACGGATCCCCACCGAGTTGGCGGAGCACGTCGTCCTCTTGCCTAAACGGCTCGACAGAGTCATGCAGCCCAGAAGGGTATGCAACGGCAGGAACGGCTATAGTAGATAAAGGAGTTGAGCACTAAACTGCCACGAAGCTGAATGGCAGAAGTCATGTCTGACTTTTTTAAAAATCAATTCGAAAGGCACATTGTTAATGACTCTTTCGTACGGCTGTAGTTCCAATCGGGCAGTCACTACCGATAACGTAGGATGAAATGAATAGGCATCATTGATTCCTCCGCGATCCTTCGCCTTTACTTGCCCATACCATTACACAATGAATGACCTCCCCCACCTTTCCTTCCTTCATTTTCATCCTCATCATATACCAATGAATGCATTCATGTATAACAAAATAAAAAGTAATGCCTTAAAGGTTGTCTTCAAAGCTTTGCTAGTACATTCGCTGCATTTCAGCGGTCCTCAGACACTCACGGGTCAATCAGCGAAATAAGGAAGCTATTCGCTTACTCAGGTAAGAAGCTTCGATGTCCGCTGCAATATATCTTTTTTTCTAAAACGGCTGTGTAACTTCATTTTGTCAACAGAAACGCTCAATAAATTAACAATTTCGTGCAACCTGCAGCAAAATTGGTTTATAAGCTTTCTAAACAAAAGGTTAGAAATAATTTGAAGTACTCCGACTTTTAAAGGCGTAGTTCCATATTCGTCTATTCCACATAGGACTTATGTGGTTGAGCGCCCGCAGCATGGCATTGTCTCTATGAAACAGTTAAATGGCTCTACGAACCACGTTTCTTTTACTTTGACCTGTAGCTCGGCGACATGAATGGAGACTTCGGCTACGGATGTGTACTTTCAGTGGCGGAGTGTTGTTTCAGCTGTAATAATGCGGCGAAAGGATGAAAGCATAGAACGGAGTGAGTAAACACCATTTCATATAACTTCGTAGCACTCAGCTATACCTAAATAGGTTCACCATGTTTCCCTCAATATACTCTATGTAGGTGTCGTCGAACGTTCAGTTTCGGACCTAACATTTATTACGCATTATTAATGCCAAAAGTCAGATGACAGTGAAATCGGCTTGTCTCATTGCGCTGTATTGTGGTAGGTGAAGCGCTGGTGTTTGACTGGATCCTCTGAAAATTAAAAAAAGAGTTAAGAAAAAAATGTCCGCTTTAAGAAAGTTGCTGTACTCCATTTTAGGAGAATATGGCCCGGTGTTTGGACCCGGCGAATGACATTATGTGGGCCATTCTGTGTGCAGCGATTCACCAGCGATTCAAATGGCATTGTTGTCACGCCTACACGTCGTTGGCATAACTCTTAACTGTATCGCAGTGACTCGCTCATGTGGTACTTTGTAGAAGTACCTTTCTTCGGCATTGAACACAGCTTCGCCTTACTCGCATCGCCCTGCCAAACCGTCTCATTACAATCACTGTGCTCTAGACGGTTACGATGGCTGCTCTGTGAGATTCAGTCCGGTGTCACGCGAGCACTTTTGATCGCGATCAAGCCCGATCCGGATCGAAATTCTCGATCGTCATTGGCTCCCTCGCGCAAAGCTGCGCGAGGGAGCCAAACGCGATGCAAGTGGCATGTCTGCATGCACACAATCGCCTACTCACGGGAGGCGCAGCGTGGTCGATTATGCCCAACACTCACTAGTGCACAGCCCTCAACGCCATCCGCTCCACAAGTCACCGTTATCGTTCGAACTATCTGGTCAGTTTCTTGGCCGCTTTTTCGCGCAGTCACCGCAGGCAGTAGTTGTCCAGTAGATGAGAGCCTGCTCGAAATTGAATATTCGAAACACTACATGCGCCATCGGACGAAATCTGTTGTCGCCGGTGGCTCCGAACGGCCAGTGCCAGAGCGACCTCCAGGCAGTCATATTACGTTCCTTGCGAAACTGGCAGTCTTCGGCTATTCCAAAAAATAACTGAGTTTTCTTTTCTGCCTTTTATTGATAATAATTCACGATTAGTGCGTACTCTTCACATTGGCGGGGGGAGTTTTCGTGGTTTTTGTGACGTCGCGGGGACAGACAAGCAAAGTGGACGCCACCCGAAAAGTGTTGCCCAAAAGCTGAGGGCTTTCCGACAAATCGAAATAGTTTTTTTGTTATTGTTTTGTTTGACATGAGCATGCGTCATAAGTGCAAACACGTCCTCGTGAGATGGGAAGCATTTGTGGTTTCGTCACGCAACTCGAACGTAACTTTCGCTCTCAAATCTAAGAAATTTCATTAAAAATGGCCCAGTGATTGTTCCATCAAAACATTTCTACGTTCTACGCGACTTCGAGTAGTGAAATTGAAGTTAGCCTCTAACCAATGAACCATTAGAGTTACAGAACGGGTGCCATGATAAAAGAAGCGCAGTCGAGGGCGGCAGAAAACGAGGTAGAGTGACGAAATTAGTAAATTCTCAGGCGCAAGTTGGAGTCGGTTGGCTCAGGACAGGGGGTAATTGGAGCTCGCTAGCCGATGCCTTCGTCCTGGGCAGTGAACATAAAAGTAGGCTGGTGATCATGAGAGCTTCGATCTAGCGTTGCAAGCCTTGCGTGATGAGTGTGGCTAGCGTAACAACATGGCGGCGTCAAGGCAGCCCGCTTCGATTTAGATTCGACCTTGTTGCCTGCTCTTCGCCGCAGCACCAAAACATAAAAATGGAGAAAACTTCCTTCGATTAGTCTTATCGTTCTTCGAGGACCAAATATTGATCTCGTCTCGTCATTGTTGGTATCCGTCGTTTGTTCTGACGCCGTAGCTTAACAACAAAAGACGCTGCCATTGCCGCGAAAAAGCTTTGATTTCTTTATGGCAGGTGTTGGGGCAACATTTGGCGGTGGCCATGCTACTCAACGGCTCATACAGGGCAACGGGTTGACCAATGAAGTAGTGTAGACGCGAGCACGTCTGCTTCTCTTAATCAGGCAATAAATCATGACACAATACGTCTATGAAGGCAGTTAGCTCCAAAGTACTTCTAGATTGCACTGTCTTGTTAGTAATATACCGCGTGATAATCAATGATATTATAAATTTTAACACCGACGACGTTTCGGCACTATATACCTATATGCTACAAACTACTGGTAAAAGTCGTGTTGTTTATTCAAATGAGCGCTTACAAGCTTGTATTGCTCAACAAAAATTCTTAATTAACGCTGAAGCGCTAGCACTGTATAGCAAACAGGAAACTTCGACGTGATTACCGTTAGCATTGTGTTTGAGGACCCCTCAAACGCGCACACACCAGGTAATGTCATCAAAGTGGTGCCGGCTGAGCGTTAGGTGCCATTCTTAACTTTAATTAAAAATTAAATTATGGGGTTTTACGCGCCAAAACCACTTTCTGATTATGAGGCACGCCGTAGTGGAGGACTCCGGAAATTTCGACCACCTGGGGTTCTTTAGCATGCACCTAAATCTAAGTACACGGGTGTTTTCGCATTTCGCCCCCATCGAAATGCGGCCGCCGTGGCCGGGATTCGATCCCGCGACGTCGTGCTCAGCAGCCCAACACCATAGCCACTGAGCAACCACGGCGGGTATTCTTAACTTTGCGAACAATGTCAGATGGGCAAGGCACCTTGGTTTGGGTGGCAAGAAGAGGCCCGGGAGGAGTGATGCTCGGGAAGCATTTCAACGGTGTGCGTATTTATAGTTCTAGCACGGAACCAACGTGACAAAACTCGCGACACGCCGCCGACAGGTGCAGCAGCGTCTTGCACAACGCGCCGGCTCGGTTTTTCTGCCACTGACACCTCGACGCACCGTCTCACCGCTTTTCTTTGACTTTTCTTTCCCCGCTGCCGCCCATCGCTTTTCCTGCCAAACTCGTCCTTCTTTCCTTTCTTCTCTTCTCGCACTGGGCGAGCAATTTTTTTTTATTTCTTCTCGCCACTCAGTTTCATCACCCCCCTCCCCTTTCTTTCTCCTTTCTCTCTGCCAAAATGCCGGCGGCGCTTGTTTCGACGGGCAACGTAGTCTCACCTGTGGCGGTGCCAGGTCAGGGGATCGATGCCGTCCATCACGCGGAGAATTTACGCTTTGCTGGCTCCCAACCTCCTCTTCCATTCAGCGGTTGCTCGCCCTCGCACAGCTGCGAAAGCCCCGTACACCCTTTCTCAGCTCTGTGCTATACCTCCTCTCTGCGCCGTTTTTCCGCCTTTCTGCCGTCTCGACCGGCGCCCTTCTTTATTTTTTCGGCATCCCTTCGCTGCCTCTGCTTTCCGCTCCGTTAAGCGTTTTCACTGCACTTTATTTTCGAATCCTCTATTTCGGTGGCTAGAATGGTGGCATCCCATGCGCTTTGCTTCCTTTTTCACATTTGGGACGACGTCACGGGACCTCTTGCTGCTGCCAGGGAGAAGGCCGTTCTCCCTGTTTATTTCGTCCTCGTGCTTCTCATTATCTGGCTGTCCGCCTGTCTGTTTGTCTGTCTGTTTGTTTGTCTCGTTCTTTTTCCTTGGGATTGTTTCTTCACACCGAATACGTTAGTTAACCTTAAAGTGCTCACTCCCGCTCCCCCCCCCCCCATTCCCTTTTGTTCATTTCTTTCCGGTCGCATTGCTCCTCCTGTGCTCTTGTTTTTTTCCAGCAACACTTGTGATGACTGAGCATTTCACGGGGCATAACGGCCGTCCGGACCATTTGAGCATTGCCATAAACCACTCGGGACATTTGGCACGCGGTAGTATCACGCATCTTATATGTCCGTATCCATCGCTTTCATTATATTCTCTCTCTCTCTTTCTCTCTCTCTCTCTCTCTCTATCTTTCTTTCTCTTCCTCTCTCTCTCTGTTATCGTTGCTCTACTTCAATTTCTTCCCTCTCATTTGCTCCTTCTGCCAGAAGCAGCCGCAGAGTACAGTTCGCTGCCTCGAGTGAAGCTGCAGTGGCTTTATTTTAAACATGTTTCCTGTTTATAAGCGTAGGTGCGTTCGCGGCACGCCAAGTAGTAGCATTTTCCTCTTCTCTATCGTTTCTCGCGACATTTCTTTTTACCGCGACATCGTTCAGGGCCCCGTTTCGCAGGAAATCCGGCGTCGGTGTCGGCGTCCGCGGCCATCATTCTCATCCACGTCTCTCGAACCACGCCGGCCCTGCGGGGGTCGCATGGTCGTTACTGAACTAATTGAATTCCCCCAGGTAAGCTGCTTCAGAAAATTCCTAAAATACGGCATGCACGCAACCTAGAGACATGATAGCGTCGCTATGTAATTTGAACATGCGGGAAAAGACACTTCGGTTAGGCGGAAACTCAAACGCCAACCCCTTTTCTAGCTGCCATTTCAGGTCTGTCTCAGTAGGAGCGGCTCGGCCCGCTCGGTTCCTCGCCACACCATGAAAAAAAAAAATAAAAACCCCAGAAAGCTCGGCTCCATGCACCGCGTTCGCGGCCAGTGCTTCCAGGAAAAAAATTGCGGTTACGTAAGCTGCAGTTGCCGGGAATCGTGTGAAGCAAGTCAGGCATCTTTGAACGCTGTCGCCTTCCTCCTCTTGAAGGCGAAGCCTTAAGCGTCCTCCCAAAATTTTCAACTTCGTTCACCACTTGTTCCTCAAGTTCATCTGCTTATTGAAAATATGACTCTTTCTCTTCGCGGCATCTCGTCGGCGCGGATGACGCTTGCATTGATTGCTCGGAAGCCTGGCTAGCGCCCGTAATTTGCGCTCGCCACAATCGATGGCTCTCTCCTTGATTTGATAAGCTGAAGCAGGCGCGTCAACGCAGCTCGATTCGGGATTTTTATCGCGCGAGCAAAAGTAGTTGCCGGTGCCTGTTCCTTGCGTTGGCGCGAACACGTCAATACGGGCCGGAATCTTAGCGAGAACGCCAAGTTCTAAACAAAGAAACGGCCGACGCGCGCTGTTGCTGTAGGCATTCGTTCGCGGCGTCTCATAATTTATTCGCCCCCCCCTCCTCGATACATTGTTTAGAAGCGTGGCAATGACGACGCGGAAACGTCTCTCCCCCCTTTGCTTTCCCCCCCCCCACCCCCAAATTTGGTCGATTTCACGTCGTGCTCGCGAGTCAGAGTTGTTGGATTATTCAACAGCTGCCGCATCACCATGGCTGCTGAAGGGAAACAGACCTTGACAGGAAACCTCACACGATAGAAGTTTCGAGGAAGGAAACTTGTGAGCGATGCAAGGAACACGCGAGACCCAAAGAGACATTGCGCCGTGGAAGAGAGGGAAATTTTAAAGTTTGAACGCTTTAGTATGGTCTTCCTCGAAACTATCTGCTAGGAACATGGCCATGTTTCTTGTACTTGATCTCATTGTGTATTAAACAGGCTGAGCTATGGTGGCAATGTTGTAGTTTTTGTCAATCATTTTACTCTTGGATGTTAGCAAAGGAAGTAGTGGAAACGTTGAATTAGCGATGACGCAATGAAAGAATATAAGAAACAATGGTGGTTAAAAGAAATAAAGGAAGCCTTGAAAAGAACGCAATGTCGTTATTTTTACTTCTGAGCTTTCAGACTTGGTATGCCGGTATCATGTCCCTTGAAGATTTAATAGACCGCAAGTACACTGAAGAATTGTCAGGGCAAGAATGAACGAGCGCTTTGGACGCATCGCGCACACAACAGCCTTGTTGCCCAAATTTCCCTCATGCTAAAGCTCACTATCAAGCGTTTAGGGAAAACTAATACATTAGACCCTTAAATAGTATGTTGCTCTCAATGTCATTAGAATTATCTGACGCCCTTGCGTGCCTTCCGACTTGCCTTCCTCGAAATTCATACAGTGAGCGGGGAAGTATTGTGCACAGACGTTCTTCAAGGTGCTTATGATGCCATTATGATACATCGGTCTGAAATTGCGCGTTATAGAAACACAGCAAATTATCAAGAACCGTAAGCACAAACAAATAACCAATGGCTAAAAGCATGAAGGAAAAAATTAGATGTGCAACGTTACATTATTAATTGACGAAGGGGCTTTCGCTTAGTTATAACACAAAGGCTTCTAAATTTTTGTCTTTTTGCCTGTTGTTTTACAACGTAAGCGTTTATGAGCTCATTCCAACACCCGTTTCGGGTGGAGATTATGTCCGCCGCCACCGCCTCCGCCACCTTTGTCCAGTGTCCGTAGCAGTTATCGCCGGGGGAAAAAAAAGAAGAAATATCTCCAGATCCGGCCGAGATCGAACCGGGGACCCACTTCACGGAAATCAGCTACTCTACCACTGAGCCACGCCAGCGTTCTTTTCTTTTCTTTATTGCATGGAATTATGAGTAGTGTCAAACCAATATTGTTACATGACATTTGAACATACATGAGAGACAAATGCGCACATGGTACGCAGTCCAAAGAAAGTTCAAAATTGGGGCAAACAAACCCAAGCGTCCAGACGCGAAATCCATTCAGGTACGGGATCAAAGGTAGCAACCACACTACGCACTTGAGCAGTCTCTTCTCGAAAGTTATACCTTGTCGAGCAAGGTGACTTTATATTAGAGACGGTATCTATTGCCATGAATGAAATGACATATGTACAGGAACTATTCACGATAATATGAGCACCAAGTGGTCATGAGCGATCACAGGTATACGAACAGTACGTACAGCGAAAACGTCACAGGAAGGCACACCTAAGGTCGCCACAATAACTTGAAAGAAAAAGTTTAACACCTAATGAAAAGTGTATACAAATCCACCTGACATTCTTCTTGATCGTAAATGTCCTTTAAGTTCGTAATCATTTGAGCGAAATGCGATCTTGATGAAATCGTTCTTTTGGCATTTCGGTCTTGCGTACGAGTTTTCCATAGTCTATACAGGCGTATCAGTAAAAACGTATCGTATGGTACATCATCACATGTCGCAACAAGATATCGAATAATGTGATACGTTAGATCAAAGATTTGTGCAAACTTCTGTCGAAGACATCCCAGAATAAAATTAGATCTTTACAATCAACAAAACAGTGTTCAGTATATTGGGGCACGTCACAAAGGTGACAATTAATTGACGAAAGGAAAATATTCTTTTACCAAAGCCAAGTTCTAAGTGGCAAGGCTTCAGCGAGTAATTTGTAAAAAAAAAGTTTTCGTGGAGGGGGAACTGGCATTTTCTGCACTCTTGCAATATGTCATGTCCTGGTAATCTGATGTATACTGATCGATAAAACGGCGGCAGCAACAGCATCCATATTAAATCTTCGTAAAAATTTTTTTTTCGTGACTGAATGAATAATATGTACAGAAACGAAGTGTTGGGAAAGCAGTATAAAAATTAAGTTTACCTATGAATCCCGTAATACAAGGTCTAGAAAGAAAATGTGAAGATACCACCAATACTGGCAGGACATGAACAAGGTTAACCTGCAAGAAGGCTCGTAATACCCTATGAGAGCTATCCCGAAAACTGTCGCAGGCACAAATGCACCAACCGTAGCCCTCTAGCACTCACTGGTCGAAAGATGTTGTCGCGTCTCAGAGGTTCAAAACGGGAAGACCATACGAATGTTGAAAACATTCTTTGAAAACGCGGAATGTAAAGGGGCCTTGCGCACTGAACAGCGAGAAAGAGATAGGAAACTTTGGTTGCGAAAAAACATGTTGTAGGCTTCTGCTCTTCCAAATATTGAAAGGCGACGCGGGGCAAAAGTACTTCAGGAGGCCACGGAGGGCCGGAACGCGCTCTCTCCAGTAGCGTGCACTTGTAGGCATCCAGCGGAACTCCTGGATATTTAGTTAGCACACAAGACCCTTCAATGTAAGCGTCATGTGATGGTGCAATGGCCCAAGATCTAAACCACAGCCCTGAGCTCTTACAGCTGTTCATTCGAGCACCGGAGACAGTGCCAAACTGTTCTATGATAGAAAGAGCTTTAACGATGCTGGGCTTGTCTTTGCAGAAGAATGAAATATCATACAAAGCCACGCCAGCGCTTGCTAGCATGCAGCGTATACTAATGCCCTGTAATTGCGTACGTGCGCTCGAGAGGACACTTGATGTGACATGCGCGACGCTTGGTGTAGATGCGTGCACATGTTGCGTTGCAGTTAAAATAATAATGTTTATTTCCCATGAGATGATGGGAAAGAAAAGATGATGGAGGGGCGGGAATAAAATCGATGGTCCGCTTGACGAAGTTCCCACTCCCATTACAACAGGCAGCAGAAGTGGGGCGCACAGGGCCGAAACAACTGGGTGCACTTGTGTTGTAATGTTGGTTCTGCGGTTGATCCAACGAATAAAAAAATAAAAAAGGGAAATAAGAACAGGCGCGTTGGATGGTTCTGACAAAAATAGAGGAACAAAGAAAATATATGCATATACACATCTACATGCATATATATATATCTTGACACGTACGTTCCGTGCATTTCCGTGTGTGGCGCGGTTACAATTTGATTGAGCTTTCTTTTGCGCGCCGCGGAGGGTTCGGTGAAGAGAGACGAGGACTCTGCACTGATCTGACCTCAGGACGCGTCGGGGACGTGCCACCATTTCCACAATTCCGGCAGCAAAACCGGGCCAGTTCGCCACAGCGGCCACTTTCAAGGACTGCCTCATGAATACGGCCCATTGAGCCCGGTGAGAACGTCCGCCACAAGAAAATGCGTCATATGCGGGAGAGCGACACAGTCCAATCCACTTCCACCCCGAGTGTCGTCTGGGCAGCGCGCGTTCCGAATTCATTTCACGGCGACGTGTTCCAAGACGTGGAGGATTGTCTTGAACACTTCGACCGAGTAGCCCCCGTCAGTGAACAGGATGACTCTAGGAAAGTGGCGCTACGTGTACTTTGCCCTTGAAGACTACGCTCGCGCGGGGTTCGAGAATCATGAAAGCTCCATCACTAGCTGGCGAGAATTCCAGTTGCTTTTTTCGAGACGCTTAGAAAAAACAGGACGACTGCTAATAGGTCGATAATTTGAGAAGTCATTTATATCGCCTTTATATAATAGGTCGATAATTTGAGAAGTCATTTATATCGCCTTTTTTTTTTGTACAGAACAGTTACCCTGGTGATTTGCATGCCTGAAATTGCGCAGGTTGTAAACATATATTGTATTATTGTGCCGGTTGATCAGATATGAGATCGATTACGTATTTGACAGGACGTAGTTAAACGTCATGAACTTCACAAGATGCGCCGTTATTCCTTTCGGAAAGTATCTCTGTTATTTCGTTTCTATCGACTGGTTCTAAAAATATGGCAGGTGAATGCCTTTTAATGGCTAGTATAGTACTCGAATATTGAAGTGCTCCGTGAGGTACCCATTGAATGCACCAGCGAGAGGCTTTTCCGCGTATTGGCAGCCATTCTGAGTTAACCTCTCCATTGGCTTACGGCCGATGTTTAAAGTAACGAGTGGCCTAAGTTTTTTTCCAGAGTATACCCGAACCATTTACTGTGCATTCCAAGTATTTTTCGTAAGTTCGTCTTACATTACGAATGTCGTTATTTAATTTATTGCTGCGCTTCTTGAGGTCTTTTATGGCGGTTATACATTTACGGGTGACGAACAATTTATGCAATTGTTTTTCTGTAATGCGATCATGTATATCACGCACTGACCAGGGTTTTCTCATTCTTTTATGGGTTCCTTCTTCTTTAAAAGTAAATTGTTTTTCGCATCTTGTACAAAAATTATCTAAAAAATTTTGATACGCGGTGATCGCATCATTTTCTCTATGTATACAACTCCAACCTGTATTAGATATCTCAACGCGCAATCTGTCCAGTGCGCTGGCTCTTACAAACTGATAAAGTTCCTTAATCCAAGATATTTTTGGCGGACTGCTTTCTGGCAGAAGAAGTTTACGTCCAAGTGATCGCTTAAATCGCAGCGCCAAAGTCCTGAATATACGTTTGGCATGTCAATGGTAGTGATAAACAGGTCTAAGAGTGTTTCAGAGGTCGGTGTCATACGGGCAGGTATTTTAATTGAAGCTAAACATTTCGACAGAATTACCTGTCTGGTTGGGAGATTGATTAGGACTTTAAGAGTGACTCCAACCAATAAGTGAGCTTTATTAGACCGACGTTTCGGAGCCTATTCGGTTCCTTCTTCACGGAGTATTCTTCGGGTGTGGCGGTGTGCAGCTTTTGAAGGTTGTTTTGTAAAAAGGAGGGGAGAGTACGGAAATTAGGGAGACACTTCACAGACGTAAAGGGGGGGGGGGGGGGTGAGCGACCGGGTGAGATTGCTGCAGCGTTGCTGGTCGGCTGGGATGACGGGTGCTGGGGGAGCTTGACCCACGAGAGTGGCGTTGCGGTGAGGCGGGGTGGGGTCACGGGGGAGCGCAGACGCTTTGATGTTGGTGATCTCGAGCGGGGATCTACCTTGCTGGGCATCCATTTCTTCTTTTCGTCATGTCCCCAAGGCCATACACCGAGGGTAGGTTGCCCTTCACGTGGTTTATGTTGCCTCCCCCCCCCCCCTTATTCCGAATGTGTCATGACTCCAGTTCACGAAGGTTACAATGTGGGCTTGCTGGTAATGCATCGTCAAGAGGTGTACGGTGGCGCGATTAAAAGACGGGACAAAAGAAGACACACAGGGACACACACAGCGTTGTGTGTGTCCCTGTGTGTCTTCTTTTGTCCCGTCCTTTAATCGTGCAAGCTTACACCCCTTGATGACTCCAGTAATAGTCCTTTTCATGCAACATGCGGAATATGGGGGGGGGGGGCAATATAAACCTTGGCCGGAATTTGACGCAGGACATTGCGTAGCATCGGTTTAGTTCCTTTCCATATTTCTGCTCTTGAATCTATGACGCACTTGCTGTTAGCCTGTGGCTGTGTTCAGGATTACTTATTTGTCTGTTTGACTGATCTTTTTTTACGGCAGTCTGGCGGGCATGACAACCCTTCGCTAAAGGCCGAGGGATGCTGAGAGGCTGAGAGCACAACGTGCCATTAAAACGAACCGGTCGTTTCATTAAACCATGCGATCAACCAGTCTTTCTTCGACTAAGCCTGAGATAGCTAGTTTCGATGTAATGACGTCTTTTTGTGGTTGTTCCTGTTTCGAAGCCAGCGTAACATGGAGCTCTAAATCTTACGCAATGGCTTGTCAACACTCGTCATTTTCCTTCTTTTCTGCTATAGAGCACTACTGTAGTTTTACGGCTCCATTTGATCGAAAGACACGAATGAACATTGGCCGCCTTCTTTCTTTCCTTGTGTCCGCGGTGTTTACTGTAATCACTTGGGTTGGCAGTGCTGTAATAGAAGGTGTCGTTAAACGGTAAGCCGGCGTTGAAAGCTTTAGGAGTGGTGAAAAACATGAAGTGTTGCGTGTCATCCGTAATAACAATCGCGAGAGGCTTCGCAGGAACACGGATTCGGCGTAAAAATAACGAGACGTAGTCGCAGAAGCTCAGTGCCATCTCGCCAAGAAAGGTCGTGGCACGAGTCCCTGTTGCACTCCAGCATACATGTGATTTGCTAACAAGACCTTGGCTCAAATGAGGGAACACTTTGTTTTACATTGCAACAGCTTCGAATGGTTAGATTTGGCACTAGTTCGTGAAGCCTCTTTTCTGAAGCCTGTCGTACATCTTATGTTTTAGAGATATGCAATCATGGAAACATTTTACTCGAGATAAAAAGTTCATTACACAACGCAATAAACGAGAAGAACGGGAGTTAAGCGAGGAGCGCGATTTTTATTAGCCATATCATAAAAAGCCAACAAACACTGACACCTAGGACAACATAAGAGAAATTACTTGTCCCTAATAAATCAAATAAAGAAACGATAAATTAATGGGAATCAAAGAGGATGAATAAACAACTTGCCGCAGGTGTGGAACGATACCATTATGAGAAGGTTGTGGGATCATTCGCCACCTGTGGCAAGTTGTTTTTTCATTCATTTTCAGTTCCATTAATTTATATTTCTTTGTTTCGTTTATTAGGCACAAGTAATTTCCCCTACGTTGTCATTGATGTCAGTGTTTGTTGGCTTCTTATGATATTACATAATGCAGTCACTTGAGTTCTATTGTCTCAATCATTTTGCATTTCACATGTGTAACCACTCAAAAAAAAAGGAAGAATCGAAAAGAACATTCATGCCCAGGGATCTCGGATGTAACATAAGCTCTTGAATGGGGGAAATACATCTGGCAATAACGTACCGCAGGAAACGCAGACGCTTAGCTAACGTCTGTATTATCTGCGATGCGCCTTGCTGTCGCATGTTTGTCAACGTGCTTTTGTAGCTACGATTGAGGAGCAAAAGCGTCTCGTTGCGTGAATAATAAGAGCAGTAGCAACACACGTCGCTACGATATTAGCGATGATCCAGTTATCCTTCAGCACGTGGTGTGTTTGGTATAAATTTGAAGCAGGACTGCAGAAAGGCCAAAAATAGACTGGTCATTCACAAGCAGCCGTTGAAGCTCGATCTTGGTTACACAAATTAAGAATGACCAAAATTGTTTCTTTGTTTTTTGTCGCTCGCAGAAAAAAAATCAATGGCAGGGAAGTTATACGTGCATGCGCTAGCACCCTTCCCTCTCCCTCTCTCTCTCTCTCTCTCTCTCTCTCTCTTAGTGAGCATACTAATAAACCGTTTCTTCTGCAGACTTAGTAATAGACATGCCATAATTTTACTATACCATTTGACAATACCGCCTCAACTACTTTGAAATTCGCTTGCTATAAGAGGCCTGCAGTGCACGTTGTGTTGGGAAAACAAGACCACCAGCTGATGCTGATAAAGAAACCAAAGCGAAAGTTAAGTAATACGCTAATTGGATGACCTTAAACTTCAGGGTACCCTCAGTGTGCTATCTGACTGAAGGTAATTGGAACGAGAAGGAATGTATGCCATCTTTTAGGCTTAGTTACTCGAAACCACAAAGTGCACATTGCGGCGTAACTGCGAGGTGCAAGCATTGCCTTGTCAATTCCCAAGAGAAGTCGCCTGTGAATGAGTCACACCATTGTCACTCACACTGACAAATATTGAAATGGGAATGCGCCTCGTGGTCTGTTTTCTTGCGTTCTAGTTTCACTCCAGCGCGATGTTTTTTTTTCTTTCTTTTTTTTTGCATCTGACGTTTCAATACAGACGACACACTTGATCAAGCCTCGGCACTCAGACTCTCACTTAATGAAGGAACTGTAGCGAGCTTCAATGACAGCAGTTTTAGCGTTTGCTCAATTACGCAAGATCAGGCTCACAATGCAGAACGAACACGCTTAATGAGCAGGTCGGCCTGCCTCATCATTATGGCCGCTGTGATGGTTTGGCTTAGTGCCGTTGAGATTTTGCGAAACTAGCTCTCGAATCTGAGTGGGAGTGCAGCAGCTTGTTAGAAATTGGTCCGCACATGCCACAGACTTCAAAGAGCGCCGACCATGTGCTTGCCTGTAGGAGCTATTCTGCGAACGGCGGCCCACGAGCTTTCTCGGATTGAGTTGTTGTAAGCATAAATACGGCGAGATCTGCGCGAGAAGTCGCGTGATTCGGAAACGAACTGGCCATCTCGGCGGCCGACCGACTCGAAAAGCTTGGCGTTACGTGAAAGGAGATGCAAGCCTACGCAAAACTGCAAGCCTACGCCACCTCGAGCCTTCGCTTTGTCCTTTCCCATGACACCGCAATATCGAGCCTCTACATCTGCTTGGTCCTTTCCCGTCAATGACGTGGCGGCCATTAGATTCCTGTATCAACCACCCGATGGTAGATGCGTCGTATGACCAGACCACGACAAGTTGTTCGTGGGATCCACGTCGTCATGCAAAGAGGGGGCTCATGAAGGCTGGCTTGGAACCGCGAAAAAAAAACAAAAAAAAAAAACAGGATGGCTTCGCTGTTTCCTAATAGACGAATTAATCTGGCGACGTACGTAGGGCTACAACCTCACCGGTCGCTGTTGATATGAAGTGTTTTGTTTTCAATCTGAACTGAATGAATTTAGTTCGGATGAATACTGCAGCTCTGTCCACGACAGTGTCGACAGCGGTGCTATCCTTACGTCAAGAGCGGATGGAGCAGCAGGAAAGTTCAGCGCACTTGCTCGCGAGCCTACGTTAACGCAACAGAAATCCAACTTTCCAAACCAGCGCCTTTGTTTCCTTGATCATCAATAAAATGTAGTCGTTTCAAAGTGCTTACCACGGCCTGACGTAACTCTCATATGTCATCCGTGGCTCGAAGGGGCATTCACCAAATGCCTACTCCTTCTTCGTGGGAATAGCCAGAAGTCCTGAATATTATGTCTGTGGGCACACGGGAACCACTTCGAGCCTAATTTGCAAACGTTCTCTGTTCGGTGCGCAAAAAAAAAAATGTGACGATGACAACGTTGACGACAGTAGTATGACGACTACGGCCTCGCAACGACGTCAGCGATTAAGACGGTTTCGTGACGACGATGACGACGCTCGAAATACGCTACGTGAGGACCACCGTTCTCAACGGTTGCGTAATGCCAAAGAGGACGCAGCAAGTCACCGCTATTCCTGGACGACAAATAGTTATTTTTGCTTTTGTTACCTTGTTCTAAGGTAAGACGCTACGACAATATTGTCTTTCTCGGCACATAATGTCTGCTGTTTCCCCCCACAAATAGGCAGCTAGCAGCACTAGTTGGAACAGGAAGTAAGAAAACGCGACATCGGTCGAGGTGTCGCAATACTGCACGTTCAGCGCCTTCAGTGAAGACATAACAAGCGCTAGGAGCGAACAGCACTCAACAAACGCGGTGGTGCTTGCTGTGCACATCGATCACGTTCCCCTGCCATAGCGTAATCGAGCAGCCAACGCTTACTTTCCGTACCACTGAGACCTTTGTGAGGAAATCCATCTTAATCTTGCCTTGCTATCCAAGGTTGTGCAATACCGCTGAATCACCGCGTACGCCTAGAATGACCAATGTTTCTACTTGAATGCTTTGTGTCGTGTGATGAAGTGGATGTTCTAAGAGAAGACATCAAAATAAATGACATGGGAGGCCGTGTACCGGCATAGCAGTGGTAACTACACGCATTGGCCAATGACATGTATTTGTAGAAAAGGGAAAAATTGTCACCCACCCTACTGCAGGACGAAGTGACAAAGGCAAATAAGTTACGCAGAAGCCCGCAACACGGACGAAAATTGTTTCGCCTTCTTTTCACGAAGTGAGGAAAGATGATACCAAATTCGCTTATGCTCAGTTTTATTTCGAATCGCATCTATTTGACGCCTACGAGAGGGACGCAGCAGATTGGTAAAACCTTTTGTGAATTGACGTTTTCTTTTTATATGTAAAAAGAAAGGCTGGTTTGGAAAGCTTGACTAAAAATAATAATAAATTCAGCTGTCTGTTTTGTAGCGTTCGCTTCAAAGTTTCCTTAAAGAGACACAGGTACAAGGAGGAGGAGGAGGAGACAAAGGAGAGGAAAGACAGGGAGGTTAGCCAGTGTAAGTACCGGCTGGCTACCCTGTGCTGGGGAAAGGGGTAAAGGGAATAAAAGGAGAAAGAAGAAGAGGGAAAAAAATGGAAAAAAAAGAGAAAAAAAAAGACACAGGTACAAATTTTTTTTTTTCGAAAAGGTACCAGTGAACCATCATCAGTTGAATTTTGTGTATAACAACACCCTTCAAGACAAACGTTACCGAAATCGTGTTCTCAGGTCACAGCATCACTATAATACCCCAATTACTCAATGGATAGGTAATTCCAATACATGACGTAGAACGAAATTATAATTACCTGAGCAATTTAGTTACATTTCAAAGCTAAAATATAACATTCTTGTTATAACAATTTCGCATATGTTGTAATTGTACATTTTGAATTAAGTTTTGTCACTAGTGATTCTCCTGACGAGTGCGTAAATACTTCAGCGCATGACAGCTTTTCCCCACCCCCCTGCAAAACGACACCGCAATGGAAATAACGCATACATGCAATCTTGAATGCGGTATGACCATTTCTATACGAGTAAAAGTCATTCATATTCCGCTGGTACAGGGAAAGGAAGCGCGAGATTGTTTGAATGCTTTTGTGTGAAATGGCTTTAGGCTTCTAGGGAGCTATGCCCTATTTGCTTTTTTTGTTTTTTACAGAATAATTAGGCGGCGGCAGCTAATGTGTGATAACTATTTCTCATTCGGCGTACAGAATACGCAAGAGAATAAAAAATACTTTAGCTGATAGACATACAAGCAAAAGGCTCACATGCACACATTGACATGCACGCACAGACAGCGGTAAAAATATAAATTAATTTCAAAGATGGCAACTAGGCCTTTGTCGGGCTAGCAACCCTTAACTGGGAAAGGGGAAAAGGGAAGAAATTATTTAGAAATGTAAATGAGTTTAATACTCAATGTGAATGGAGTCACTGACGTTGTGCCCCTGACGGTCACTCAGACCGGTTCACTTTATGAATCACAGCAGTTCTCTTGCGGCCTTCTGTAGATGTGATTTGCGTAATCATGGTTCGAAGATCTTGTTCTGAGATAACGGCCCTGGGATCAACTTGAACCTCGTGTGAGAGACAAGCGACGCGCGACATCTATTTTTTTTTATTTCGAAAGCACCCGTCATTGGGCACTGCAGTGCCTCCTTGGTCATTGTGGTATCTCTTGCTGCGACCTCGTTTGCGAAGCTGCTCGAAAAGTAGGAGGAGCACAATTTTTCTTAACACACCTCTACGAAGATCCGACGTGCCCCCAGCGCCTAAGCCAGCTAGCATGGGATATGACTTTACAGAAGCACGTAGACCTCGCCTGCTGACATTCGCCTGCGTTTGCGTTCGCTCGACCTTTTCCATGAGAGTGCACTCGTTGTCCGGCCTTACCCACGTGCATAAACACCTTGTTCGTTGCGCCTGGGCGTTGCATACACCAACATACGCTCATGCTTCATGGAACGGCCGATAACACCCATTGCTATGCCTGTGGTTTCGAATTGGTTGCGGAACACCTTCTTAGAAGGTGAGAGAGAGAAAGAAACGTTTATTATACGAAACAGTGTCCCGAGCGAGGACGGGTATCACCCTAAGGTGGGAAGGCTCCTTAGTCCACGAACCCTCTGGCTTCGACTGCCCTCTTGGCCCTGGCGACGAGTTGTCGTTGGTCTTCCAGGTCCCCGAGGGTGAAGATAAAAATCTTATCTCGTGCGCCCCTCTAAGAGCAGCTAGCCGGAATGCGAATAAGTGTACTTCACTTTTGTTTTCGTCGTCGTAAACGCGAGCGTAAAACCGATCGAGACAGCGAGCGCGTGCCTTCTTTTCTCACCTTTTGTTTCTCTCCTCTCCGCGAAACTCCCGCACTTAACGAGTCTCCCAGAGCCCAGGCCAGTGTCGCACTCGCGCCTAGACGCTTCTCCAGGCTTCGCGGCGTTTTTTTTAATTGTGTTTAATTACCGTCGGCTCTCATCGGAAAGCGATAGCCCCGATTGCCTCACGAGTGCGGGTGCAAACATCGCCGTCGGAGCGGCGGCGGCGAACGTCGTCAGCGAGGCGGAGTGTTCAGTGGGGAGGAAGAAGGGTTCGCTCTTACACAGGAACACGAAGGAGGTGGGAGGGGTGAGGGGTGGAAGGCTTGGCGAGGGGGTGGAGTGCTTCCCCAAGCTTGCGGCTGGGACGCGTGGGTCGATTGCCCAAAGTTTTAAATTACGCCACCTTTTCGCGCCGTCTCCAATCTGGAGCCCGCCTGCGACGCCCTGCGAAGCGCGGCCGTCTTGGTGTTCTTGTTGCCGCGTCCGCGATCATTCGATTTCGCGCCCACCGACTGTGCGCAGATTGCCTCCTGTCAGCTATGACTCTGTTTAAGATCAGGCGCGGCGGTGGTGGTTCGCGCCTCTGGACTCTCAACAGGCCCGTTGTGCCCGAGGCAATCCTTTCTCCAAACTGTTGTTTTTGGCGTCTAACGACGCTGAAAGCCGGTGCCCGGCACTGTGGGTTTCGCAGAACCGAATCTTTCCAAACTGTCTAGACGGCGTTATTTTTTAGCAGGCTTGTTAAGTTCGCTGTATTGTTCTGGGTGCTTTGCTACTTCTCCGGATTTCGATGCATGAGAAACGAAGAAAGAGTGGTGCTCGAATAGTTCGATTTAGGTTTACATTAATGAACCTCAGGTAGACAAAATTAGTTCGCTCCTCCCCATACATTGTCTGTTATAGTTCCAGTATTTCCCTCGGTTGTTAAACTCAATGAATGAATGAATGAATGAATGAATGAATGAATGAATGAATGAATGAATGAATGAATGAATGAATGAATGAATGAAACGAGCGGTCACGTGAGCCGGATCTCCGAAAGCACACCTTGATAAATCCGCTGTTTCTCTGTATGTAAATTTCGCTCATCGGTACAGCAGCGGAGCGTGACGCATCGCAAAGTTCGACTGATTTCGTCCCTGCGGCCCGTTTATGTGAATGACGTCGTCTTAACAGCATCAGTGGCGCATGACCACCGTCCCTGTGGCTATGTATGAGAAACACCGTCTCTCGCCAAAGACAAGAAACAAGTGTTCCCGATGCCATCTACGTCACCTCAGCGACATTTAAGTAGCTTGCTCTCGTTTTACTCCGTCAGTGACTCCGAAAGTATCGTGAGGAATCCGCTGCTTTTCTATGTGCAGGTCAGTAGCCGAGTTTTGTGTGTTAAAACTAGTGATCCTTTCTTCTTGTCCATCTGCGTGCTCAAACAGACTCTGATTGTGGTGTACTGCTATAAGTGATGTGTTTATTACTGCTCATGGTGAGCGGGGACGTTGAATCTAATCCGGGGCCACACACCACATAACATTTAGCTCAAGCATTTGACAGGCAGAACACCATTTGAAATAAGCTCGGCAATATTGAATCTGAGTTAAGGATAGCCGAAAAATCGTCTCTATTATTCAAAGAAGCCGGCTCGAGGATCTCAGGTTTCGAAACAACCATCAGACCGTGGATACTAAGCTCATTGACTTCGAAGGTTGGAGCAGGCAGAGCGATCTAGTGCTGTTTGGCGTTCCGGAAACAACTGATGAAGTTACGGACAGTCTTGTCGATAGCGTAGTCGATAGTGTGTTCGAGAAAACGTTTGGCGGAGATGCAAACTCAGTCGAAAAAATCCGTAATCTTGGACGGCGACAACGTGGTAAATCACAACCTGTAACTGTCAAATTTTTTTGACCGCAGTGAAAAAATTTAATGCCCTGAAGAACTGTTTCATGTTAAAAGCCAAAAAAATATTTTCCATCTTAGCAGGTGTTTTTGTGCCCACATGTCATAAAAGAAAACGCCTGTGTATGACAAAATAAAGAGTGTCAAGTTGCTTCAATGGGGCGACAGTCAGAATAACATGATCTCCGTGGGCACAGAGTGGAAGAACCCGTGCGGTATGGATAAACGACGCAGACAAAAGATATTTTGTTGCGTAAACAATAATCTCCGTAGTATTGCTGGAAACCTTGACGATTTCGGAAGTGTTGCGTTCACATGTCACCCCCATCTAATGCTAACGGAAACCTGGCTACCTTCCGATATTGGTGACAATAAGGTCACGCAGAAAGGCTGCACAGTTTATCGTAAATATACAGGCTCTCGTGGCAGAGGAGTCGCTATCGTTTTCAAGGAATCGTTACAAGTCCAAAGAATGGCCGATATATAGGGAGTCGACTTCGTCATAGTCGAAGTTTGGACTGACAATCAAGACTTTTATAGTTGAAGAATTTCACAGGCCCCCGAATGCAGATGATGCACTTTTTTGAGAGTCGTAATGAGTTTCTTTGTGCGTTCACCAGGGACTTTCCTACAATGCAATACCGAGCGGACATTTCAATGTGCCTATATTTAACTGCAGGGGATAGTAAATTTCCTGAGCCAGTAACCAGTGTGGCCAGAACTCTTGTTGATATTGTACTCTTTCACGATTTAACACAACTGGTTAAAATGCCCGCCCGTATATAAAGTACGTCAAACTCAGTCCTAGATATCCTAGCCCTGGACCAAATGATCTTTTCCATGTTTATTTCCTCTTGCCTTGTTATTTCTACATTGCGATTAAACATAAGGGTTAATTCTTCCTATAATCTTTCTAGTTTCACTGTGTGTTTATTCGAATGGTTGTGAATAAGGCAAAATTCAGCCCCTCGGAACCAGCTATTCATCCCATGGGATAGTCAGGCGGCCGTTTCAGGGCACTCTGGTAATGCTACAAACGACGCATAAAAGGGAAACATTGATGACTGCATAATAGCGAGAGAAGTCATATAGAAATGGCTGGAAGGTTGCCTAGGCTGAGCCCGATTGGCTATTTTGCACGGGGGAAGGGAAAAAGAGAGACAGAAACATGATAATGAAGAGAGCAATTCACACTTTACACTGGTGCATACACACAATGGAGCGTTCATTGTTTAGCGAATCACAAGGGGTCATAGAGGCTGATGACTTTCAAGAAGCGCAGCAGCGAATTTGTGGCATTGTACACCGCAGACGCAATGGGCGATTGTCACAAGACCTTCGCTTCTGCGAAAGGCCTGTCATCTAAATGTCCTAAAGCTATCCGAAGGACAATCTTGACGTCTCTATACCAGTTATAAGAAACCAGCACGGTATCTTCCATTCACGGTTACTGTCGTAATACAGCTTTAAGGGTGCATTTCGCCAACTTCGTAGCGCGCTCACAGCTTTCTCGAACGACCGCCCGAACATGCCGTCATTTTCACATTACCCAATCACGTCATCTCTCGGGAAGCACAAGGAACCCACGCTGACGGTGCTCCCGCTTAGTCAGATCGAGACATTTCCGAGACAGTCGAGATAATCGGGAACATTTCCTGACGCATAGCCGACAAGTCCAGCTGCATGGCGTCAAACGGAAGAAGCCGGGACACGACAGGCTTGCGAGGGTGGATGAAGTATGGGGGCGGTGACGAGTGAGAAAATGTCGGGTGCCATAGGTGCGCGACCCATATCAGCGGGAACTGTCTGCTTTGATGGATGACCACGCGCGTCGTTGGAACGCGGTCCGCGTTGAGGACGCCGGTAGTTCTTCTCTCCCACTTGTTCTCACTCTTTCGCGCATTCCAACGCGCCGCGCTGGTTGGCGCCTCGGAAGCATCCCTCCATTGTATAAAGGCCTTTTGTCAAATGCGTCCCCCGGCAAGATGGCCGCACTGCGACGGTCATCGTTCCTGGTGACCTCAGTGTTGACCACGAGCAAAGTGCGTCTTTTTTTTTTCGAGCTGGTTGGTAAGACGTCGTGTTTGGTTAATTTAACCAGATTCATGCATGGGGCTTAGCGTCCCAGATAAACACCGCGTTGGTGACTAAAGCTGATTTGATGGCTACGTGTTAATATTGACCTCCCTGTAGTTCTTTAATGCCCACATGAATCTTACCACACTAACTTTCTTTTACGTTTTTCTTTTTCATTTTTTTCTTTTTCTCTCGAGTTTCTGCGGTTACGCCGTCTTTGAACTTCGCAAAGAAAAAATCGCATCTGCGTGTCCCGCGCTGTATGCCCGTGTGTCCCACGGCCAAGGGTCAACGGATTCAAGTACCTCATGGTTGGCATCGTGCACAGCGTTGTCCGTTGCTCCGTTTACCTCGAGGCGTGGCTTTCACAGACTATACTTTGTTGTTGTTGCTTTTTCGTATCATAATGACCAAGAGTGCCGTTGGTGATGATTGCGGCAGTGAGGAAACGGCCAAACATGATCTTTTCCCGTTGTCGTCGCTTCAGCGTGCGTTCTCTGGCGACCGTGTTGACGATTCTCGACGATCCGGCCGCTTTAAGAGCAGACGATGGCGGTGCGATGCCACATATGCGCTCGTCACACCAGGAGGTGGCTGAGGCGCTACTGAGAGAGATATAGATAGATAGACAGATGATAGATAGATAGATAGATAGATAGATAGATAGATAGATAGATAGATAGATAGATAGATAGATAGATAGATAGATAGATAGATAGATAGATAGATAGATAGATAGATAGATAGAGAGGGGGAAGGAAGAAAGAGGAAGAGAAAGAGAGAGGGGGACATAGAGAAGAAGGGAGGGGAGAGAGAGGAAGACAGAGAGATAAAGAGAGAGCAAGTAAAATATAGAGCGAGAGAGAGGGGGAAAGGCAGGGACGTGAACCAGATGAACGCCCGGTTTGTTACCCTACAATGGGGCTAAGGGAAATGGGGAATGGAAAGCTGAAAAGAGGGAGAGAGTGAGGACTCAGTACACGTGGGAGGATTCACAGGAACGCCAAAAGCGGTCTGTTTAACCAGTGCACTGAAGTTTCTGTCGTTCGAGTTGATCATGGTTTTTTAATCGCTGCGACATTCGGCGTCCGAAGCGGCGCAGGAATGCCGCCGGAATACCGCGTTGTTTACATCGCGCGTGCGTTGCAGTGCCGGAACTGCCGAGAGCTCTCGAAATACCGCGAGAACAAGCAGAGCGCGCGCGATATTTCACCATTATCGTCAGCACAGCGCGATCTTCACCACTAGCGCAATCTGCTGACTTGCTCGCGCGCAGTTTTCCCTCAACATTTTTTTATCTCTACCCCAGGTCGTTCCCTCGTAATCTGTGGGGCAGTTATTACTGTGTATTGTTCGTATCGGCCATGGTGCTTAAGAGTGGCATCAGCATGGATATCATGATTTATAAGGTTTTATGGCGCAGGGGACAGTAATGGTCAAAGAGCGTCAAGAAATAGAAAAAGAAAGCGTCAGCAACAGCAAAAAACAGTCACCAGCATAACACGAGGGTCTACAATCATGACTAATTGATTCTTCCGGTTCTTGTCTTTTCTTCTTTCCCCCAATGCCTGCCTTTGCACCCTGGTTGCATACCTTGCCATTTCATTCATGTTATTATCGCGAGTGCGTGCTCAGTTCTTTATTGCATGCACAGCTTATATTTATTGAAATTGAAGCTTCATAACTCGCGTTGCGTGTTCTAGCTCTCGTCGGGCCCTTAATTCTTTCTGCTTACGCTTCCTGTATTTTCTCGGTCTTCAGTGTTCTCACAAAAAGCTGACATGCATCGTCAGCGTTGTTTTATATCGCGAAGTGTTTGCCTGCGCTTCGAACTACCTTTTTTATTTTATTTCTTTA